>NC_061121.1:90880775-90883275 GCF_002878395.1 Capsicum annuum
TTAAAGTGAAAGAATAAAATAAAATATTACATTTAAATAAAATTACAAATAACTTAAGTATTTAAAGTGAAAACAAATTATTACTAATAGTTGGTTTATCCTATTAAATAATTTGTATCATTTCATATCACACTCATTAGACACAAAAAAATTATTTTATAAAATAAATAAATTATACATTTGCTAACTTTTTATTTTAAATTATTCCCAAATGAAAAATAAAAGAAAAAAATAACAATTTAGTCTCTTTCATCAATTTCTCTCTGAATTAAAAGGTGTCGTATGGATATTTAACCTTTTTCGTCATTCGATTTTTTTATTACTATTTTATTTTTTGCTTTTTAATCTTAATTTTTTATTTTACATTATTTATGCTCCATTTCCTTTCTTTTTATTTGTCAATCATTACTTCTTGTAATTTTATGTTATGCCACGTATTTGTATTATTATTTATTTATTTATTCATCTAGCATAACTGATTAACTACACTACTATTTTAATTATTGAATTAAAATAGAATTTTATTGTTGAACAAGGTTATAAATTCATATTTTCTTTTCTTTTGAATTAAATTACGCGGGTCATAAAAAATTATCGAAAAACATGAATCAATTATTTTTATAATATTAGTTATAAATATATATGTGTGTGTGTGTGTGTGTGTGTGTGTGTGTGTGTGTGTTTATTTATTAATATATTTTTAATAAATAATATATGTATCTTGAAAATCAATTTAGTATCATTTATAAGAGTTAGTTGCTATCAAATACTAGTCTTACTTTAGACATGGTAGACATCAACACATTATAGAAATCATAAAACTCATCTAGTGCATGTGTGTCAATATAGTTAACAACAATCCTAAAAAGTCTTCCGCTAATATTGTGGAAGGCTTAGACTATCGTGTTACGCCGATTTGATAACTTGCGAATTATCATTTATGTATGTTATTAATACGACCTCTAATTATTAATTATGTTTAAATTATTTTTTTATAGTAGTGGTGTCCAAGCCAACTTGCAATAAATTTAAATTATATATTTAAATAATTTGAATAATAACAACAATCAAAATTTAAAACACACTTTAGACATAATAAACGTCGACACATTATAGAATCCTAAAAACTATACAGTTCACATGTGTTGACACTTGATCCTAGTTAACAACAACTCGAGATAACAAGACGCATTAATGTTGTAGCCTTAGATCCTTAGGTTATGCTGATTTGATGATTTGTAAATCATTACTGATAATTTTCATGAATATGTCCTTTAATTAAACAATTTGATTAAATATTATATTTAAATAAATTTAAATTTTATTTTGATAAGTTTTAAATATAATTTCAAAATATATCAGTATCGACAGTCAAAATTCAAAACACTTTAAACATGGTAGACATTGACATATTATAAAAATCGTATAGTTCATATATTTTGATCCTAGTTAACAACAACTCATGAGAGTCATGCATTGATGTTGTCGTCTTACGTCCTTATGTTACGTCTATTTTATAATTTGCAAATTATAATTTATATTTGTTGTTAATATGATCTCTAATTAAGTAATATTATATTTAAATAAAATTCAAGCTATATATTTAGATAAATTTTAAATATAATTTGATATATTTTGTTAACGGAGGTCAAAATTCAAATCATTATACACATAATAGATATTGACACATTATAGAAATTGTGAAAATCACAAAATTTACATTTGTGGACCCTAGTTAACAACAACTAAAGATATCAAGACGCATTATTGTTGTATTTTGTACCTCTATATTATGGTAATTTGATAACTTGTGAATATTACTTATATTCACTATTAATATATCCTCTAATTAAATAGTTTTAATTAATTATTATTTAATAAATTTAAACTATATTTAAATAATTTATAATTCTAATTTGAAAATATTTCAATAATGATAATCAAAATTTAAAATATTTTAGACATGATAAATATTGACACATTATGAAATCATATTTTTCATATTTGTTGAACCTATTTAATGATTTAATGTTTTGAGAAAAACACTTTTGAGATAAACTTCAGAATGAAATGACTTTTATATCATAAATAAATAAATTTTTGTGATAAATTCAAAATTTAATAACCACCGATGACCTTTATCCAAAAATATTTTAAATAATTATGATCAATATATAATAAAATTAGTTTTAAATTTGATAGAAAAAGACTAAAGAGAAATTGAGGGAGAAGGACCAAAAAAGAGGGCGTGATTGGATAGAAGGTGAAATTAAGGTGGATCTCCCATTTTAAAGTTAAATTAATATTCCTCTTTCACATTTAATGGTTGTCATATTTATCCAACATAAATTTTAGTTAAATTTAACTTCTTGAATTTAGAAGAGAGTAATGATTTATTAATTTTTTTTAAAAATATGTTAGTATAGTCTTTATACATTTATGGCCATTTTTGGGCCAAAAATTATGGCAAAAAATATGTACTCTAATTAAATAATTTTAT
>NC_061121.1:90885775-90999520 GCF_002878395.1 Capsicum annuum
ATGAAAATCCTACTCCTTCCGAGATGGAATTCGACATTAATTCTGTTTAACATGATAGGACAACTTATTGATTTTAGTCCTGGTTCTCAGGCAAGAAAATATATTCAAAAGGAATTTTTTACTGAAAAATGGACCAATTTTAGGACTTGGTTTTTTGAAACCTACACTCAGGATGAATTACGAAATATTTCTGAAGAATTTTATGAAATGTGTGTTCTGCATAATCAAATTATCTTTTTTGTTCCTTGGTTTATGTCAGCTTATCTGCCATCGTATATCAAGCTTATAGAACGTTCCTATCAAAATCCTGACGGTACAGTCACTCAAGCCTGCTATCCTCCTCAATCGTCATTTATTCTCCCAAACAACACAGGCATGACTTTTTCAGCCTTTCAAAAATTTATTCATGACGATGTAGGAAAAATTACTGTCTCTGAAATAAATAATCTTATATCTCAAAATAATTATCTAAGTCTTTATGTTAAAGTTCTCGGTGAACATATTTCCTCTCTGGATACCAAACTCGATGAACTTATTGTTCTGGTAACCCAGCTTAGTACGAAAATTAATTCCGCTAATATTCCTTCTACTTCCAAACAACCTGTTGATGAAGGTTTTATTCTTTCAAAACCCTGTATTCAACGACCTATTGAAATCGATGGTTTCACACAAGACTCTCCAATCGATCAATTAGAAAAACTCCTAGATAAAAAATTCTCGCATTTACATATTCAACCACTGCATATTTCAAACGAGTTTGTTCACAATCTTGAATCCAACTTTGCGGATGATCCTGATCCTTCTGACAATCCAAATAAGGTTCCCTCAACTGAACTTTACAAACTCAAAGGTATTTTTAAACGCCAGCCAGGGAAAAAATACGCGGATATTCCCCGTATGTCTACTGCCTATTATCCACGTCCTACTCCCCAAGATGTTCTGATAGAAGAACGGGATTGGAATCAAACAAATACGTCTTATAGCGGTGACGCTATATATGAGTGGAATATTGACGGATTATCCGACCGACAAATCTCTATCCTTATTCATCGTATGTCTATGTATGCTACAATCGCTTTAGCTACTAAATCCATTGGTTCTAGCACCACTCGAAATGACCAAACAATTTGTAAAATGATTGTTGCGGGTTTCACTGGTCAACTCCGAGGTTGGTGGGATAATTTTCTAGATGATACAAAACGCGAAGCTATCTTTAATGCTACAAATGATCAACCGGGGAAAGATAATCTTGGTCGTTCTCTCTCGGCAGGTAGATCAGATGCAGTCTATACTCTCATGCTAACTATTATTGAACATTTTGGCGGACGATTTACCAATCAATACGAAAATATTAGAACCCTTCTCAATGGTTTAAAATGCCGCCATCTAGGCGAATTTCGTTGGTATAAAGACACCTTTCTTAGTCGAGTCATGGACTTACCCGAAAGTAAATATGAACATTGGAAAGCTAAATTCATTGACGGTCTTCCCCCCCTATTTGCTGCACGTGTTCGTAAAACTCTTAGAGGATCTTATGGCGAAATTCCTTATTCTGAAAAAACTTATGGTCAACTAATTGTAGCTTGTACACAAGAAGGCTTAGCCCTCTGTAATGAGCTAAAATTAGCTAGACAAGTCAAGCTTGATAAGCTCAGAGAGAAATCTCAATTGGGCGACTTCTGTGAACAATTCGGCATGGAAAAACCCTTGGTTCAAAAATCCCAAAAATATTCAAAATCCAAACCTTACTATAAATCCAAACACTCTAGGCATCGGAGTAAGGAAGAGCGCGAAGCTCGAAAGTCCTTTCGAAAATCTACTAGATTTGCTAAAAATCATTCGAAGCGTGATTTAGCAAAAATCAAATGCTATAAGTGTAATCAATACGGTCATATTGCTCCCAATTGCAAATTGCAAAAACTTAAGTCATTAAGACTTTCTGAAGAAGTTCATGATCAAGTCTATAATTTATTATATACCTCTGACTCTGAATCAGATTCTACTTCTGAAAATGATTTTGAATTACCCGATTCAGGTAGTGAGCAAAATCAGAATAATAGATGTGATGACTGTGATAATGATTTGTGCAATTGTGATGAAGTGATGTATAAACTTCAAGCGCAATTCGAAGACCTAGATCTTGATGTTAAAACTCTCACCGCTGAAAATATTCTTGAATTACTTAAAGAAGTTTTGGATGAAAAACTTTGTGAGAAAATCCTTAATCTTGCTACCCAAAAAACTTCTGCTTCTTCTGGTACGTCTAGAGATAACACTTTCGAAAATCAACCTATGTCTTATTCTTTAGCTGAAGTAAATCGGCGGCTTGCTATAAGTAAAACTCCTGGTAGAGACACCACTTTCGACGATTTAAAACTCGAAGTTGAAAAACTCAAAAAGGAAATTATTTCGCTCCAACAAAATCAGATGGTTACTGATCATCGACTTTTAAAACTCTAAGAAACAACGAAATTTTCAACTTCTTCTTCACAAGGAAAGGAAAAAGATTTTGAAATCTCAAAAAATTCTGAGGATACTCTTCACCTTGAAAATTACACTACCGAAAATTCGAAAAATGATTCTTTTCTAGGGATGATGCAAATTGTCTCTTCTCATAAATGGTATATTAATTGTACCATATTGATTAATAAAAGCTTCTTTATTACTAACGTTGCTATGATTGATAGTGGTGCGGACGTTAGTTGCATACAAGAAGGTCTGATTCCTACAAAATACTTTGAAAAAACTACTCATGTTATTAGGTCTGCATCCGGACATTCTCTTGATATTAATTATAAACTGCCTAACACGCATATTTGTCGAGACAAGGTATGTATTCCTCATTTCTTCTTCTTGGTCAAAAATCAAATTTATCCGCCTATTATTTTAGGTACTCCTTTCATAAATGCTATTTATCCCTATACGCATATTGATGCCAGAGGTTTTAAGGCTACATATAAAAATCAGCTAATTTCGTACCCTTTTATCACTCATCCAGTCACTAGAGACATTAACGCTCTTATTAATATAAAGCAAAATCAGCTTAATTTCTTACAATTAGAAATAATGAGCATTAATATTTCCGACACCATGAAATCGGTTAAAATAAAAGAAAAAATAAAAACTATTTCTTCCCAATTAATGCTTGATATCTGTGCTGATCATCCAAACGCTTTCTGGAATCGAAAAAAACATATTGTTTCTCTTCCCTATGAAGAAAATTTCAGCGAAGACAAGATCCCTACAAAATCTCGACCCTGTCAAATGAATACAAACTTGGTCGAATTTTGCAAAACAGAGATAGATAGTCTCCTTCAAAAGGGACTTATTAAACCCTCCAAATCTCCTTGGTCTTGTACTGCTTTCTATGTTAATAATGCTGCTGAAAAAGAACGAGGTATTCCTCGGTTAGTTATCAATTATAAACCTCTGAATAAAGTTTTAAAATGGATTCGTTATCCAATTCCCAATAAAAGGGATTTACTGTCTAGATTATATGACGCTAATATATTCTCTAAATTTGATCTCAAATCTGGCTATTGGCAGATTCAAATTGATAAAAATCATACTTATAGAACTGCTTTTAATGTCCCCTTTGGACAATACGAATGGAATGTTATGCCGTTCGGATTAAAAAATGCTCCTTCTGAATTTCAAAAAATTATGAATGATATCTTTAATCCTTATATGGATTTTATTATTGTCTATATAGATGATATTCTAGTATTCTCAAAAACTCTTGAAAATCATTTTAAACATCTGCATATTTTTAAGCAAATCATTATTCAAAATGGTCTAGTCATTTCAAAACCAACGGTCAGTCTATTTCAAACTAGTATTCGATTTCTTGGCCATAATATTTCTCAAGGCTCAATTGAGCCAATACAGCGGGTACTTGAATTCGCTACCAAATTCCCTGATGAAATTACTGACAAAAAACAACTGCAAAGATTTCTTGGCAGTCTTAATTACATCTCTCCCTTCTATCAAAATCTGTCTCGTGATCTAGCCCCGCTCTACGATCGTCTGAAAAAGGATCATAAAACTCCGTGGACTAAAGCCCACACTGATTTGGTAAAACTAATCAAAACTCGAGTACAATCTCTTCCTTGCACTTCTCTTGCCAACCCTAATTGGTTAAAAATTATTGAAGCTGACGCCTCTAATATTGGATATGGCGGAATACTTAAACAAGTAAATCCCCATACAAAATCTGAATGTTTAATTCGATTCTATTCTGGTAAATGGACCGAAAGCCAGAAGAAATACGCTACGGTTGCTCATGAAATGCTTACCATTGTTAAATGTGTCTTAAAATTTCAAGATGATCTTTACAATCAAAAATTTGTCATTCGGACAGATGCTCAATCGGTTAAATTCATGTTTGATAAAGACTTTAAACATGATGCTTCTAAAATAATCTTTGCTCGGTGGCAAGCTCAGCTAGCCCCTTTCGATTACGAAATCTAGTATAAAAAGGGTAGTGAAAATTCATTACCTGATTTTTTATCACGCGAATATTTAATATGACTTTTTATACCCGTTTTCTCTCTGAAGAAACAATTCTTGCGATTCTGCAAAGTATTCCTTTACCTAAAGATATTCAGAAATTGATATTAGAAACTCTCATTCATAAGCTTGTTCTGAATGACCTATGGTGGTTCCAACTAATACATGATGAATTATGGTGGTACACCACCCCTGAAGATACTGACAATGACTGGTATGATATTGATATAAATGACTAAATAATGATGCTTCTTTGCAGTATGGCTGATCCCCCTTGGCAAATAGCCAGAGGAAGAGGTCGAGGTAGAAATCAAAATCCAGCATATTTGCACCATGGAGGACGAACGAATCCTTCTTATCCACGAAGTACCATAAACTCTGCTTATAGCACAACAAGTTCTAATTTCCCTGTACTCCAACATGGGAATCGAACTCTGGTTAATGCCCAAATCTCTCAGGAGGCATCGTCCTCACAATCGCAAACTCCGAATATTAATCTTGATGATATTCCTGAAACTCATCCTTTATTCCAGCAGATTAAATCCTATCTATCTGATCAGAAAAAGGCTGCAGATTCCTTTGCATCAATCATTACTGAAAATGAAGATAAACCTTCATATGAGAAACTCGAAGCAAGGGAACTCATTATTTATCTGGAAAATCAGCATATCCCCTCACAAGAAAACTCTGAAGAAGCATGGAGAATCTTAAAAAATTATTTAACCGCTAATGTTTATATGGCAGGAGAATCCTACAAAACACGGACTTATTATGAGCAAATTTTAATTAACACCGCCAGTGCAACTTTTGAGCACAGCCCTCTCGGTGAATCCACCCCTGGAGTACATGGCTACTCCAAAATAATCATCAAAAAGCTCATCCCTATTGAAGAATGGGAAATTTCCTCTATGACACAACGAAGTCTTCCCATGGGTCCGCAAGGACAAACTATTGCCAATTTCACCTACTGGGACTACATTAAAGCTTTTACCTCTGTGTTATACTACAATAATTACAAACATAAACACACTTGGTTCATCAAAATCTGTCCCAAAGTTTTTGAGAAACCTATTCCAAATTGGTTCATTCGTTGGTGGACAAATCACGGCCCATCGGTTAAAATTTTGCCAGCAGAATATACTTCCTTATATAACTCATGGAAAAAATCCTCTCCATTTTTGACCGAATTATATCTCTCTGACCATATCTGCAAATTAGACACTATCGATCAGATGTACTTTTACATCGAATTCTCTATTCCTTGGATACATCGTTGGTCGATTGAAATTGGTTACGATTCACAACAAATCCCAGCTATTTATCGGACTTTTTATTGTAATTTCTGGGAAAAACTGCTCAGAATAGACCCCGACACCAAACTTCCCTATGGACATGACCAAAAGGAAGAAATCAGGGAAAAAATCTCCGCATATGAAAGAACACCCAAAAAATCTATTTTAATTGAAGATAAATCACTTAATTATATCTCTCGGAGAATCTCTGCTCATGATGGAAATAAGCTCCAACTCATTGACGAATATCTGGCTGAAGTCCGAGACAAATTACTCCATACAGTCGAACAAACTTCGGACACATCTATGAACAGCACGGAGCGAAACACTGATGATATCACGGATTCCCAGCCACCAAAAACCCTGAATGCAGACGAAGTATTAGCCAACGCAGAAGAATTTCTACGATGGGGCCACAAAAAATAAATCTGAATATGTAATAATTATTGTATGTAATAATTATTGCTAATACTGTTTCAAAAATACTGTGGTAAAACACTGTGCACAGGTCCCACATATTACTGTGCAAGATTCCTTTTTTTTTTCTATAAAAGGGGCCTCATTCTAAAGAAGAGGCAACAAGGAATTTTTAGAAATTCTCTCTTATTCTCTCTTGTAATAATCTTAGTAAAGCAATAAAGTTGGCTTTGTGAATATTATTCCGGCGACTCTCCGGCAAGGTACATACATATTTAATTTTTACTTTTTACTTTGTTGTCTTCTTTAATTCTCCCAGATCTACGCCGTGACTATGTCCGGCTAGACTCCTTTTTTATGTTCATACAACAGTTCTAACCTCTCGAAGTACATGAACTATGAAAGATCCAGACTCTACTTAGATAATACAAGAAATTTTATGGTTTCCCGACTTGGTTCCGAAATGGAGGTACAGTCGAGATCAACAGTTTTACGATAGCTCTGTCTCTGTGACTCCGTCTAGTGAGCTGTGCCTTTGAAGCCCGTACTGATGGAAAGAAAGGGCGATTTTTGCACAATTAGAACTACTAGACACATGGGCTGACAAAAAACTGTTACTAGTATTAGTATTAGTATTAGTATTAGTATTATTATTATTATTACTATTACTATTATTATTACTATTACTATTATTAGTATTATTATTACTATTACTATTACTATTATTATTATTATTACTATTATTATTATTATTATTATTACTATTATTATTCTTATTATTTTTATTATTATTACTATTACTATTATTATTATTATTACTATTACTATTACTATTATTATTACTGTTACTATTGTTATTGCTATTATTACTATTATTATTGTTATTATTATTATTATTATTATTATTATTATTATTATTATTATTATTATTATCCTTTTTCTACTTTTCCGTTTTCCTTTTGTTTTGGTAGGATTGAAACAGATATCAATATGCAACACTGGCTTAAGTTGCTAAAGTTTAACTTCGCCTCCGTCACCTTGAGACCAAAATATTTTTCTTGAAGACGGTGGACATCGGCTTAAGGTGTGAGGGTTTAGCTTTACCTCTGTCACCTTAACACCCGACTAATTTTGCTTGAAGACGGTCGACATCAGCTTAAGGTGCGAGGGTTTAACTTCGCCTCCATCACCTCAAGACCCAACCAATTTTTCTTCAAGATGCAATAGTTTTCTTTAAGTATGGGCCCTTTGTAAGACCCCGCAAAATTCTCTCGTAGAATGAGCCTTAGAGCGTGTCAAGTGAGGCGTAATTTCGGCCCTAAAAGATTGAGAAGTGACTTCCTAAGTGAGTATCATGTTAACCATATAGAATTTCCCTAATTTCGACTTGTTATCATATGGGAAATTTGATAAGCTTTCCGTCGCTATAAGATTCTCCCAAATTCCATACCCGGGCAAGAAGTTATGGCTAATTTAAGTCCTAGTCATAAAACATGGTCAGTTTAGTGCTTGGCACGCGGAGAGGGTCTATTTGATAATTGTCAATTTTCTGTGGAACTTCGCGATAGTGGTGCATCGCGGAGGACCCCAATTTCCCAATAGTCAATTTCCAGTGGCCTGACGCGATTGTGATGCATCGCGCCGAAGTTTCAGGTCCCAACTAGTAGGACAACACGATGGCTCCGTGTCGCGTCGCGTTGGCTCATAAAATCGGGTTCCCAGTTTAATTTTTCCAGCTTTATACAGAAGTTAAAAAAGGCATTTTGGACTTTTTACAAGCCTCTTAAACCGTGAAAACACCAAATTAAAGTCATTTACAAGCATTCTATGAAGTCTCTCTCAAGTTTTCTCTCAACAAAAACCTTAAGCATCCAAAACCTCTTCCAAAAATCCACCATAGATTTTCTAAATCGAGTCAAGATTCAAGGTTCCGAGTCAAGGGCTTCAAGAACCCTCATTCAAGAGTACAAATAGAGTTCCAAAAAAGAGAGTTCATCCAAAGTTTCTAATTCAAGGTATGTGGGGTTTTGAACAAGGGTAATCCTTTCACCCTTGTGCCCAAAGGCTTATTTAAACTATAATTCTCTGCAATTTATGAGATTTTACATGAAATTGAATTGGGGGTTTTCACCCATTGTTATTGATTGCAAACTTTTGATGTTTCCCTTGAATTGAGAGTCTAATGGCATGATTTTTACATGTTTTCTTAAGAAATTGCAGCTGGGTCTATACCCCATGATTTTAATCCTTGAGAAGTTAATAGTCGAAATGTTTGAAACATTGAAGTATATCAATATGTTGAGATTTTGAGATAAATTGCTGAAATTTCCAGATTTCTACATGAGTTATGAATCTATATGCTATCTATTATACTTTTGATAAGTTCTAACTTGAGATTGAATTATGGGTTATTAAGCCTTACTTTAGACTTGAGATTTTATGAACTATTATGCTATAAGCACTTATGATTTGAGTATTCTGACATTATTGAGAAATGTTTTGACCTAATGGTCATTGAGTTTTGAAATCCACTCTACTACATGAGATTACAGATTTGATTATTGGGTTCTTATTGAACTATGAGATTATTCTAAAGTAGATTTCATGAGATGAGCGAGATAAACTAAAGGGAGTAGTATTTATCACCGAGTTGGGTAAGTTATCACAGTTTTTTACCCCAGAACTATGTGCCATCGTAGGTTGGGCCTAAGGTCGAGATGATTGTTGGGCCTAAGGCCGAGATATTAGGCTCGAGGCTGAGATAAGTGATCACTGACTTGAGGTTATACTTCTTGGCAAGAGTATGACGCCTCTCCCCAATGTTAGGTCTCTTTCTTAAGAGGAAAAAACATTGGACTCCATGTAGCTCACATGGTTTATGTCGGTTAAGAGAAATTCCCTTGATACAAGCTATTTTCCTAATACTAAAGTTGCAGATTTTCTCCCTAAGACTAAAGTATTTTCCCTTGATATAAGTATTTTTCCCTAAAGCTTGAAATGAGATATTTTCCTAAAGTGAATAAATGCCTTCAAGTGTGTTCCAAGGTTATATGATTCTGAATTCCAAGTATTTGAGTTCAAAAGATTTATGAGTTTTTGAGCATTAAAGAATTTTACTCTCCATGAGACATATGCATGAGTTGAAAGTATTGCTTAAAGTTTCCTTTAGCCTTGAGTAATGAGAATACGAGAAGAGTACAAATTTCAAAGCTAAAAGTATAATGAGTCATGAAATTATGTTACATGTTCCATTTTACATGATTCATGAGCTTTGCATTTTATACTTATTCAACCCATGTGAGCCATTACTTATTACATGCATGATTTGATTAAAGAGTATTGATGTTGTTTTATATAAAAGCATGCACGCCCACATACTCAGTACATTCTCAAGTGCTAATCAACATATACGTCTATGTGCTACATTGTCTTATAATGTAGGTTCAGGTGATCAGTCCCAACCTCGTCAATAATTTTCGAGTACCTCTATCTACATTCCTATAGTGGTGAGTCCTCATGGTTTGAGGTCCTATATTCAGACATCTCCATATTTTGAGAGACAATATTGTTATTTTCAGTTCATTTCGAGTCAGTTGGGGACCTGTCCCAATGGATCTCTAGTTCATGGATTAGTAGAGGCTTTGTTAGACTAGTTATCAAATTGTGGTTGTGTTGAGGTTTCCAGTATTGTGGTCGTTTGGACCGAGCATTTCCTTCTTATTTTTTTCATATGATATGACTATGCTAGTGTTTGAATTATTTCATCTTGAAATGAGAGTTATTAGTAGAAATAGGCTTAAAGGGTTATCTTGGGGCTACTTGTAGCCTTAAGCACCATGTGACATCCCGGGAGGCAATTTTGGGTCGTTACAAACTTGGTATTAGAGCCTAAGGTTTTAAGGAGTCCTAGGGAGTCTGACAAGCTGTGTTGAGTAGAGTCTTGACCATCGGTATGTAGCGCGCCACATCTATGAGCAAGACGCTACAAGATATTTTAGAGAAAGTTATTTCTTTCTTTCAGATTCTATCGTGCCTACAGCTGTCCCTCTCATCTAATAATTCGTGCTCTTCTATTTCAAAAAATGCCTCTCTGAAGAGTGGATGCCCACAGAAATGATAATGAGCAACCCTAGCTTGTTGATCCTTTGAATGAGATGGTGTCTCATGCTGGGTTTTGGGCGGCCTTTCAGGCGTTAGCCCAAGTAGTCACAGATAATGTTTGGGTCAATAACCAGGCCACAGTTGCTAATCAGCAGGGAGGTGATATAGCCATTGCTAGAATCCGTGATTTTATGTGGATGAATCCGCCAGAGTTTTATGGGTCCAAGGCAGGTGAAGACCCATAATTGTACCTTGAGGAGGTGAGAAAGATCACGCAGGTGATGCATACTTCTGAGGAATAAAATATTGAGTTGGCGTCTTATAGGTTGAAGGACATAGCTTATGACTGGGTTGTATTGTGGAGGAAGGGTAGAGGTGAGAATGCTGCTCCTATGACTTAGCAGGTATTCCAAGATGCATTCTTGGACAAGTTCTTTCCGCTTAAGATGAGGGAAGCAAAGATTAAGGAGTTTATGAACTTAAGGCAGGGCTCGATGACTGTTAAGGAGTACTGCTTGAAGTTCAATCAGTTGGCCAAGTATGCTCCTGATTTGATTTCTGACACTCGGGCTTGTATGAGCAAGTTCGTGACCAATGTTTTTGGGTTAGTACTGAAGGAGTGTAGGATTGGGATACTACATAGGGATATGGATCTGGCTAGGTTGATGAAGCATGCCCATCAGATAAAAATGGATAAGATTAGGAAGAGAGATCGAGTGAGAGGTAACAAAAGAGCTATATCTGAGCAGCATGAGTATATCCAGCCTAGGTTCTATAGAGGGAACCGCCCTCAGTTTTAGAAGCATCCGTCTTTGCCAGCACCTTCATCAGCTAGTGCTCTTGTGTCTAGAAGCAGGCAGGAGAAAGGGGGCAGATCTATTATGTCTAGGTTGCATAATAGTGTTGGTAATAGGCCTCGTTATTGTCCTTGTGCTAAGTATGGTAGGGATCATCCCGGTGAGTGTTTCATAGATCTGAGGGGTTGTTTTGGTTATGACAAGTAGGGCCACAGACTTAGAGATTATCCTTATGCTAGACAAGGGAACAGAGATGCCCGACCACAGGCACCGGCTACTAGTACACCAGCTCCTGCACCCCGTCCCGCCCCTGCTCAGGGTGCTTCATCTAGCACTACTGGCGGTCAGCACCAGAACAGATTCTATGCCTTACTATCCTGTTAGGAGTAGGAGGACTCTCCCAATATTATTACTGGTATGCTCTGCATTTTTTATTTTAATATTTATGTGTTGTCGGACCCCGGGTCAAGTCTCTCCTATGTAACCCCACTTGTGGCTGTGAATTTCAAAATGAGTCCCAAAAGAATTCCTGATCCTTTCCTAGTCTCCACACCAGTAGGGGATTTAGTTGTCGCTAAACAAGTGTATAGAGATTGTCCTGTTACTATTCTTCATAGGGTCATACTTGCGGATTTGATAGAGTTATACATGGTGGATTTTGACCTTATTCTGGGTATGGATTGGCTTCATTCTTGTTATGTATCTATAGACTGTCATACCCGTATGGTCAAGTTTTAGTTTCCTGATGAACCAACTTTTGAGTGGTCTGGGAGTTTGGTATCTCCCAAGAGCCATTTTATCTCCTATCTCAAAGCTAATATCCAAAGGTTGCATCTAGTACTTAGTTAGAGTCAAAGACACTAAGTCCGAGGCTCCAACTATTCAGTCAGTCAACATTGTTAATGAGTTTCCTGATGTTTTTTTGGAAGATCTCCCAGGGATACCTCCCGATAGGGAAATAGAATTCGAGATTAACCTTCTTCTCAACACTCATCCCATTTTTATTCCGCCATACCGTATGGAACCTGCGAAGCTTAAGGAGTTGAAAGAGCAACTCAAAGATCTTTTAAACAAAGGTTTCATAAGGCCAAGTATTTTTCCTTGGGGCGCACCTATTTTATTTGTGTGAAAGAAAGATGATTCTTTGCGTATGTGCATTGACTATCGTCAACTTAACAAGGTCACAGTCAAAAATAAATATCCTCTTTTGAGAATTGATGACTTATTTAACTAGTTGCATGGTGCAAGTTATTTCTCCAAGATAGACTTTAGATCCAGCTCTCATCAACTTAAAGTGCAGGAGTATGATATTCCAAGAACAACTTTTCAAACCCACTATTGTCACTTTAAGTTTCTAGTTATGTCCTTCGGGCTAACCAATGTCCCAGCCGCCTTCATAGACCTCATGAATCAAGTGTTCAAGCAATATCTCAATATGTTTGTCATTGTTTTCATAGATGATATCCTTGTGTAATCCCGTAATTAGAATGACCATGCGAATCATCTTAGAATTATCTTGCAAACCCTCAAAGAGCACCAGTTGTTTGTTAAATCCAGTAAGTGTGAATTTTGGATAAGGTCTATAGCCTTTCTGGGTTTTATCATTTCAGCTGAAGGTATTAGAGTTGATCCCCAAAGATAGAAGCTGTGAAAAATTAGCCTAGACCTATCTCTCCATCTGACATTAGGAGTTTCTTGGGTTTAGCTAGATACTACCACCGTTTTATTGAGGGTTTCTCTTCTATTGTATCTCCTATGACCCGATTGACCCAAAAGAAAGTTAAGTTCCAATAGTCAGATTCCTGTGAGAAGAGTTTTAGGAGTTGAAGACTCGACTAACTTTAGCCCCTGTGTTGACTTTGCTTGATGGTACATATGGTTTTGTGGTGTATTGTGATGCCTCTAGAATTGGTTTGGGTTATGTGTTGATGCAAAGAGTTAAGGTTATAGCCTATGCCTCTAGACAGTTGAAGCCGCATGAGAAGAATTACCCAACCATGATCTTGAGTTAGCTGTTGTGGTCTTTGCTTTGAAATCTAGAGACACTATCTTTATGGTGTTCATGTTGATGTGTTTACTGATCATAAGAGCCTACAATATATGTCTACTCAGAGGGATTTGAATCTTAAGCAGAGGAGGTGGTTGGAGTTCTTAAAATACTATGATATGAGTGTGTTGTATCACCTGGGCAAGGCCAACGTAGTAGCGGTTGCCCTTAGCAGATTATTTATGGGTAGTGTTTTCCATGTAGAGAAAGGTAAGAAAGAGTTATCTCGTGATGTACATTATTTAGCTAGATTGGGTGTTAGGTTGCTTGATTCAGCTGAGAGAAGTACTTTGATGCAAAGTACTTCCGAATCCTCTTAAGTTTCAGAAGTAAAGGAGAAACAAGATAGAGATCCTAGTTTAGTCAGACTGAAGGAGACAGTTAAGGACCAAAAGGTACAGGTTTTCTCCTAAGGGGGAGATGGCGTGTTGAGATTGCAGGGTAGATTATGTGTTTCGTGTGTTGGTAATCTGAGTTAGAGGATTATGGATGAAGTAAATGGCGTGCGGTATTTTATTCATCCCAACACTACCAATATATACCGCAACTTTCTAGAAATCTATCGGTGGAATGGCATGAAGAAGGATATAGATGGATTTGTAACGAAGTGTGCAACGTTCCAACAGGTTAAGGTAGAGCACCAAAAACCTGGTGGTGTGATACAAGAGTTTGGTATACCCACTTGGAAGTAGGAGGTGGCGAATATGGACTTCATGACCGAGTTGTCTCTTTCACGTCGTCATCATGATTATATTTGGGTTGTTGTAGATAGGCTGACTAAGTCCGCGCATTTCTTGCCCGTGCATACGTCTTATACAATCGAGGATTATGCTAGATTGTATATCCAGGAGTTAGTCAGGCTTCACGGAGTTCCCTCATCTATCATTTCGGATAGGGGCACTCAATTTACTTCTCAGTTTTGGAGGGCGTTCCAGCAGGGTTTTTGTACTCAAGTCCTTTTGAGTTCCGTTTTTTATTCGCAGACAGATGGTCAGGCTAAGAGGACCATTCATACCCTGGAAGATATGTTGAGGGCATGTGCTCTTGATTTCAAAGGTAGTTGGGATGAGTATTTGCCATTGATAGAGTTTACCTATAACAATAGTTACCATGCTACCATTGGGATGGCACCATTTGAGGCCTTGTATGGTAGGAGATGTAGATCATCCATAGGTTGGTTTGAAGTGGGTGAAGCTACCATGATTGTGCTTGATGTAGTGTTTGAAGATATGGAGAAAGTTAAGTTAATTAGAGAGAGGTTAAAGACAGTTTAGAGATGTCAAAAGTCTTATGCCGATGTGTGGATAAAAGATCTTAATTTTGAAGTGGGTGATTTGGTATACTTGAAGATTTCACCCTTGAAAGAGGTGAGAAGATTTCGTAAAAGGGGGAAGCTTAGTCCCAGTTATGTTGGCCCGTATAGAGTCTTGAGTTGTATTGGTAAGGTGGCCTATGAGGTTGAGTTACTCGCAGAGTTATCAGATGTTCATCCTATTTTTCATGTCTCCATGCTTAAGAAGAATATTGGTGATTTCGTTGTAGTAGATCCTTTAGAGAATGCTGATATTCAGAACAGTCTTTCATTCGATGAGATTCCTATTGAGATCCTAGATTTTTAGATCCGTAGGCTGAGGAACAAAGAGGTTCCCTTAGTCAAAGTTTTATGGCGGAACCAGTCAGTTGAGGGTGCTACTTGGGAGGCAGAAGCAGACATGCGAGTTAAGTACCCGCACCTCTTTTTCCACGAGTTCAGATCAATCTGAAGGTATTATTCTTTCTTAATCAGCCCTTCTAGTCTAAAGTTCAGCTATGTATCTATTCTTGCATGAGTTCTTGCAATTTCTGAGGTATTCAAGAGTTTAGAGGGATTTTGAGCCCTTTAGCAAAAAAAAAAAAAGAAAAAAAAATTTCTTCAGCTCTGTGAACTCTGTTTTTCCTGTGTTCCTAGTCTAACTAGCGACATTCGAGGATGAATGTTTTCAAGTGGGAGATATTGTAAGACAGCAAAATTCTCTCGTAGAATGAGCCTTAGGGCATGTCAAGTGAGGCATAATTCTAGCCCTAAAAGATTGAGAAGTGACTTCCTAAGTGAGTATTGTATTAACCATATAGTATTTCCCTAATTTCAAAATTTTATCACATGGGAAATTTGATAAGTTTTTCGTCGATATAAGATTTGCCCAAATTCGATAACCGGGCAAAATAGTATGGCTAATTTAAGTCCTAGTCGTAAAACAAGGTCATTTTAGTGCTTGGCGCATCGCGGAGAGGGTCTATTTGACAATTCTCAATTTCCAGTGGAACTCTACAATAGTGGCACATCGTGGAGGACCCCAATTTCCCAATAGTCAATTTCCAGTGGCCTCACACGATTGTGACGCGTCGCGCTGAAGTTTCAGGTCCCAACTAGTGGAAAAATGTGATGGCTCCGCGTTACGGTGACTACCAGATTTCCATTTGTCAATTTCCAGTGAGCCACCACGATAGTGGCGCATGGCGGTGGCCCATAAAATTGTGTTCCCAGTTTAATTTTTCCAGCTTCGTACAGAAGATAAAAAGGGCATTTTGGACTTTTTTCAAGCCTCTTAAACCGTGCAAACAACAAATTAAAGTCATTTACAAGCATTCTATGAAGTCTCTCTCAAGTTCTCTCAAAAAAACCCTAAGCATCCAAAACCTCTTCCAAAAATCCACCATAGATTTTCTAAATTGAGTCAAGATTCAAGGTTCCCAAGTCAAGGGCTTCAAGAACCCTCATTCAAGAGTACGAATAGAGTTCCAAAAGCGAGAGTTCATCCAAAGCTTCTAATTCAAGGTATGTGGGGTTTTGAACAAAGGTAATCCTTTCACCTTGTGCCGAAAGGTTTAGTTTAACTACAATTCTTTGCAATTTATGAGATTTTACATAAAATTGAATTGGGGGTTTTCACCCATTGTTATTGATTGCAAGTTTTTGTTGTTTCCCTTGAATTGGGAGTCTAATGACATGATTTTTACATATTTTCTTGAGAAATTGCAGTTGGGTCTATACCCTATGATTTTAATCCTTGAGAAATTAATAATTGAAATGTTTGAAATATTGAAATATATGAGTATGTTGAGCTTTTGAGATAAATTGCTGAAATTTCTAGATTTATTCTGCTTTTGATGAGTTCTAATTTGAGATTAAATTATGGGTTATTAATCCCTAATTGAGACTTGAGATTTCATGAACTATTGTGCTATAAACACCCACGATTTGAGTATTCTGAGATTATTGAGAAATATTTTTACCTAATGGTCATTGAGTTTTGAAATCCACCCTACTACATGAGATTATAGATTTAATTATTGGGTTCTTATTGAACCGTGAGATTATTCTAAAACGGATTTTCATGACATGAGTGAGATAAACTAAAGGGAGTAGTATTTATCACCGAGTTGGGTAAGTTACCACGGTTTCTTACCCCAGAACTACGTGCCACCGTAGGTTGGGCCTAAGGCCGAGATAAGTGATCACTGAGTTAAGGTTATACTACTTGATAAGAGTATGATGCCTCTCCCCAACGTGAGGTCTCTTTCTTAAGAGGACAAAAAATTGGATTCCATGTAGCTCGCATGGTTTATGTCGGTTAAGAGAACCTTCCTTGATACAAGTTATTTTCCTAATGGTAAAGTTGCAGATTTTCTCCCTACGACTAAAGTATTTTCCCTTGATATAAGTATTTTTCCCTAAAGCTTGAAACGAGATATTTTCCTAAAGTAAATGAAATACCTTCAAGTATGTTCCAAGGTTATATGATTCTGAATTCCAAGTATTTGAGTTCAAAAGAGTTATGAGTTCTTGAGAATTAAAGAAGTTTTATTCTCCATGAGACATATGCATGAGTTGCAAGTATTGCTTAAAGTTTCCTTTAGCCTTGAGTAATGAGAATAAGAGAAGAGTACAAATTTCAAAGCTAAAAGTATAATGACTCACGAGATTATGTTACATGTTCCATTTTACATGATTCATGAGCTTTGCATTTTATACTTATTCAATCTATGTGAGTCATTACTTATTACATGCATGATTTGATTAAAGAGTATTGATGTTGTTTTATATAAATGCATGCACCCCCACATACTCAGTATATTCTCAAGTGCTAATCCACATATACGTCTATGTGCTACATTGTCTTACAATGTAGGTTCAGATGCTCAGTCCCAACCTAGTTAGTGATTTTCGAGTACCTCTATCTACATTCCCACAGTGGTGAGTCCTTATGGTTCGAGTCCCTATAATCAGACATCTTCATATTTTGAGAGACTATGTTGTTATTTCTAGTTCATTTCGAGTCAGTTGGGGACCTGTCCCAATGGCTCTCTAGTTCATGGATTAATAGAGGCTTTGTCAGACTAGTTATCAGATTGTGGTTGTGTTGAGGTTTCCAGTATTGTGGTAGTTTGGATCGAACATTTTCTTCGTATTTCCTTTCATATGATATGCCTATGCTAGTGTTTGAATTATTTCATCTTGAAATGAGAGTTATTAGTAGAAACAGGCTCAGAGGGTTATCTTGGGGCTACTTGTAGCCTTAAGCACCGTGTGACATCCCGAGAGGCAATTTCGGGTCGTTACACCCTTCTACTGATGTATTTATGTAATGGTCTTCTCTATGAATATGCCCTTTTACTGATGCATTTATGCAATGGTCTTCTCTAAGTATGGGCTCTTTTCAGCGGTCAGCTCAAGGTGCGATAGTTTAACTTCTGCTCTGTTACCTTTAGACCTGACAAGTTCGACTTTGAATATACATGACTATATTTCACCAAAGCCAAAACATGGAGGACCTTTTTATTCTTTAGTATTTTTTTTGCATGAATTTTGACTCTGTGTTTGACCAAGATTCTTTTTTGTATGCAGCTTGTAGAGATGGTTCAGTTTATAGACTACACATCTCCATCCTCTAGAAACAAGTATCTTCTAATTGAGGCCGATGATGGTACGGTTTTAACTAGGCTATTGAATGAAACTCCAATAGTAGGTAGGTATGCAGACCCGTGGCCAACCTTGCAAAATTCTCTCCATATGTTAGATTAAACTTTAGAACATGACATAGGTGCTAATCGATCGATTAAATTATGGCTTCTTCAGACTCCCAACCAATGTCAATTTAATATTGCGAGAACCCTTCCTTACTTAGGACGTCGGGTACTCAATGGAGATATGCGTTGGGGAGGCACTATAGAGATAATTGGTGAATATCGTCATACTCAAGGATATTGGGAATGGGCTGAGGACATATTGGCTGGAAGTGCACAAACCTTGAAGGTAGCAAAAATATATGATGTCATTTATGCTTCACTGTTTACTTATGATCAAAACTCAAACATATTACATGCATTCTTTGAGGCTTGGTGTCCAACTACCAATACATTTCTTACTTCAGTTAGAGAGCTATCCATATCTCTTTGGGACTTATACAAAATTGGAGGCCTGCCCATCGGAGGTCTTCCCTATGAAGAAGTAGTGACTAAAGTGAAGGAGCTTACAGGTGTTGATGAAAACAATGAGAGATTTATCCCTCGTTCTTGTGAATTCTTTCTTGTAGCTTTCCAACATTTTCAAAAAGGAGAGGCTTCTAATCCAAGAGTTTCTCTAAGCAAGTGGATAAAGTTTTGGTGCAAGAGGTTATTAAGATACGAGTCAGCTCTACTGAGAAAGGAGAAAAAATTTGCTTGCTTGAAGTTAACCTATAATCCAACTGGGCCTATTCCGAAAGTAGTAAAATAGTTAAGTGTAGATTATGCCACGTTATCCAAACTTGGAGTGAAGTATGAACATAGGATCAATATATATTCGCCCGGGAACTTTTAGAGTTGCAGCTATGATGGCAGATAAGAAAACTTTCAGTCTTGCAGTTCCAGTCCTATCGAGCATTTATAATGGTCTTTACAGAGTCTATAAATCTTCGCAACTTGAGCTGCTCAGAGTATCCTTTCCTATCCATTATGTGTATGGTTGACTTGCTTACTATTTTAAGATGCATTTTCCACTTTCTAATAGACCATTTATTCCATTGATGACGATATATTCTGGCGAAGGCAGAGCAAGGTACTTTGATGGATAGCTTGCCAGAAAGCGCATCCATTAAAGAGATAGTGCTATTTGGACTTCCACTATTCTAAGCAAGTCTACTCCTTATCATTTTGTGGATGATGATAAGGATAACGAATTAGAGATAAGCTACTTTATGAGCCTCTATTTTAACCTCCTCCCTCTTAGATATGGAGGTTTATTCATACTTGAGCCATACAGTCCACACCGGTTTAGCCGTCAGTCTGGGTTTTATCAAGTCCTTCCCAAAATCTTGGAAGATGATATTCGCAGTGCTTCACTAGATGAAGGCCTTAGATTTCATCAAATTTGTGTATTGCATGGTTCTATGTCAAAAATAACTTTTCCTAAATCCATACCCAATGCTGAAGACATTCATCCATGCAGTATAAATCTTGGTAGGAAAAAGTTCATGGAAACTTTCCCAAAGTTAACTTACAATCTTTGGTGAACATCATAGGTCCTATTATTAACACTCCTCAAGAACATAGCGAGAGGGTCTCGATTGTGGCTAAGCCTTCAGTTTTGAAATCTAAGGTAGTCATTCTACACAAAGTCAAGGGACCTCTACATGCAGAAACTCAGAAAGAGCAGCCGCCAGCCCTGACTCAATAGGCTTTCAATAAACAACTATCTCAAGACGAGGGTGATAGTAGTCATGGAGATCGTTATTGGAAGAAGGTAAAACCATCCTCGGCAAAGCAGGGTGATTCTAACTCCCATGTGGAGATCTTGCCAGTTCATCAAAGACTCCGTCATCCATTGAGAAGGTAATGACTTAACTCACTACTATTTAATAATATATGCATTGCTTTTATATACCCCTCATATGATGTTTTTCTTTGTATGTACGGCCAGACAATGTCTAAGTTTTGGAAGATCCTCATCAAAGTAAGCGACAAGATAGTAGCGAGTCTGTAGTAGGTACAGACTCATGAGAGTTACTTTTGTCATCCAAAGAGGTCACTTCCAACCCTTACGGTAGAGTTAAAGAAAATGTAGAGTCAAACTTTTCCCGACAACCAGCGGTAACCATGTCTATTTTTTATGGTAAGAAGGTCATTTCAGAGCTTAAAAAGGAATTTATCATGAAGGCTTAGGTTAGTATCCGTACTAAACTTACAGGCCTTACTCCGAATCATGTTTCTTATATCTAAGATGATGTCTAAGTCATACTCAGTGACATGAGTGGGATGAGGGAAGATATTTCTCCTTTGAAGAATTTATTGGGGTCTTTCTTTGGGCTTGTAACTTTCTATGACCAAGCACGATCCGCCCTTGTTGATAAAACCACAATAATTAAAGAGTCAGAGCTATATTTGAAAGCCAAAGAGCATCTTGAGCTTGTATTGAGAGAGAGGGATGAGAAATCTAAGGATGTTTTTACCAACTACAAATCTCTTGAGAAGACAAGAAATAAGGTAAAGAAGTTGAAAGCTCGCCGAGATATTGTAAAGCAAGATCTGTAGAGATGGAATCTAAAGTTTTAGCTATTGAAGAAGAGTTTTCCAAGTGTTCTGATGTCTCCCTTGCAATAGCAAATTCCTCGAAGGTCGTGGAGAAGAAGAAGCACGTCTTAAAGGCTGTTTTATAAGATTTAGTCAATTATAAGCTATACTTAGATTAGCCTTAGGAGATGTTTTCCTTCAAACCTTCTTGTTGCTTTTCTTTACCCTTTTATTGAGTAGTTGGATCTATTAGTTGTAATAGAAACTGTTTTTCTTTATACTGCATATTTCTTTTAATATTCCTTTTGAATTTCATCTCCAAGAATTGCTTGCTTATTTTGATGTATTGATGTTGCAGTATTAAACTCTGGATTTCTTTTCAATTTTGATGACTATTGGCTTCACGTCTTTATGTCATAACCAAGTTGGACTCGAAACTTCAGTTTGGAAACCTTAAGAATTAAGGCCTTTAACTTGCAAATTTTATAACTGCATGTTTGGTAGATTTACGCCCGAAACTATAGGCTTTGGGTATTCTGAATCCTATTGAAAATCTTTCTTTCTTTTTGATGGATTGCCCCCATTGAGCCATAAGTATTCGGCACAAGTACAAAATATAATTGAGATGTATGCAGGCTTAACTTCCATATGGTGGATCAAAAGGGGACATGTATTTTTTGACACTCATGTAACTGAACTCAAAATGAAATTCCAAGCGCCTACGTACTTCAGTAAAGAGGATCAAGTCACAACATAGTTCTTGGTGAATTTTTTTTAATTTCGATATTTTTTGCGTTCTAACTTTTGCCTAGGATACCTCTATTGAGGTTTTCAACCTAGCAGACATTCTTTTTAAGCCGTATACAATTTATACTCTTGTGGGCCAAGAGTGGACATGTAGTTTATACTTATTCCTTAAGAAGTGTCATCTTCCTTCAAGGATAGTACTTCTTCAAGAATTTGGCATTGATAGGGCCGATTTTTATGTCATCTACATCAACAAGCTTGTAAGCACCATTTGAATATGCTTCTTGTACGACATATGGTCCGTCCTACTGGGCGTGCTAGAATTAAAACTTGATGCCTTAAGGTTAACTTAAGTTGTCTTTGCACGGAACCAACTAGGTAAGAATTCTTCCAAAGTCACTAGACATCGTGGATTTTGGTAGTGAAGCTCCATTACCTTCGTCTTCTTCGGATGCTTAACCAGCCTCTGTTTCCTTAGTTTTTTTATAATCATTCTTCTAGTTGGATGCTCGAATGACTTTTTTCGTAGACTCATCTTCTAGCATCTGCGCCTAGACACCAAAGTCCAACCTTTATTATCATTTTTGTCAACTGAAGACTTATTATACTCTAATGGTTCCTTTCTATATTCCTTGATACATATCTAAACTGGATTGAACGATCCAAAAGTGATAGAAATTTGATTAGAACTGGTCATTTCATCGTTGAAGAAGATCTTCTTCTCATTCTCCAATTGCATGACTTTATCTTTAAAGACAAAAAACTTTTCCAGAGGGTCACTCACAAGCCTATGATACTTGCAATAATTTGGGTCATTGGTCCTTTCAGCTGGGCCACTTCATCTCTTAGAGTTCAATGAGTTTATACCCAAGGAGTTCATCAAAAATCTCGACAACATCAGAATCAAGGAAAGGGTATTCCTTTTCTTGCATCTCCTTTAAAGTTAATTTCTGATTTAGACGTGCTTGAGAAGTCTTCATGCTTTGCTTCTTTCTCACCTTCATGGTGACCTTTATAGGAGACACATTAATATTCATAGATTCTTCTTGTCATTTTTGGGGACAAAAGTGCCCCATCTTTTAGATTCCTGCTTATCCTTTCCCCTTCGAGGGTCATGGATAGAAGTTCCTCCCTTTCCAGTAGAAGACATTCTCAACTCCATATCATGAACACGGGTAGCTAACTCTTCAAATTATTTAGGCTTAATGCCTTTCAAGATATAGAGAAGCTCCTAGTGCATTCCTTGGATGCACATCTCTATTGTAGAAGTTTTGTTGATCCTGTCTTTATAGTTTAGACTCACAGTTCTCTATCGATTAATGAAGTCAATGACTGGATCATCCTTTCTTTGTATAGTATTTGTGAGCTCTATCACGCTCACTGTACGCCTTGTTCTATGAAAGTGATTTAGGAACTCATGCTCCAACTGCTCCCAACTATTGATTAAGTTAGGCTCAAGGTCCGTATACCAATCAAAGGTGTTTTCCTTTAGGGAACGAACAAACTACTGTAAAAGATAGTCACCGTAAGTTCTAGCATTATTACATGTCTCAACAATATGTGCAACATGCTTTTTTGGGTTCCCTTTGCCCTCAAATTATTGAAATTTTGAGGGGTTAATAGCCGGTAGACATTTTGAGGCTATCTATTCTCATAGTATAGGGCTTGGCATACGCAAGGGAAGATTTGGTGACAACATCATACTTGTCTTTGAGGGTCCCTTCAATGAATTCCTTCAATTGCTCAATTGGAATCATCCCCTCAGAAGAAACTCGTACCTCTTTAGTTGGTGGTGTTTGTTTCACAGGATGTTCTATCTCGTGATCCTCTGGACCTTTTACAGATGCATGGCTAAACTCTCCGTCTATCAGGCCCTCCATTTTATCTACTATTTTATCAATCCTAGCATATTGATTCTAAGCATATTTGGTCATGCCCTCAATTACCTTTGTCAGATTTGCAAGTTGTCTCTTCATAAATGAGGCATCAGTCACCATTATTTGCATGATCATTGGAGATGTTAGAGATTAATAGGGATTGTAGCATAAGTTGATCTTTAAAGTTCTTAGCTTACGTGGTGTCAATGGAGATGACACATTTGTTGAATGACAATCGCTTTTTGCTCCAGAGTATTTGGAACCAGAATGCTCAAGTAGAGTGAGAGTTTTCTTAAGCGATTCTGCTACACTGATTCCTCTTTTCAAATCACTTGCATTGGACTTTATTCCTTTTGGGGTTTAAGATCTAAAAATTGGAGTTGGTACAGACAACACTGGATGTGTTTGTTGTCGTAGAAATCCTGCCTTGCTCCTTGTGACAGATCCCATGCTTCCAAAAGTAACACCAAGGATTCTTTCTACTTCAGCAGAGAACTTTGAATCAACAGCCTTGGAAGAAGTTGATTGGGAGTTGACCTTCTTGGAAGTCACTTCAGTGTTGTTGAACTTTGAAGTTGGAAAATTTGAAATGAGAGGTAGAGATTAGCCCACTGGACATGCCAGAATTTGTTGGACAATAAAATTTCAAGTCCGAAAATAAATAATTGAGATAAGAAAAATATTGCAACAATCATTTTATTAATTTCAATGTGAGTGTTACAATCTCTATGAATCCTTTGATTCGCCTTTTCAAATACAACTTCAAGAGCTTAAAAGCTTGATCTTGAATTTGGACTTGATTTGTTGATTTGATGGATTTGATCTTGACTTATGCTTTCAAGGGCTTTTGAGCTTGTTATTGAATATTCCGGTCTTGATCTTGAATCTTGATGAACTTGATTTGAATGCTTGAGCTTTGTAGAGAAATTGCGGCATTTGATCTACGAGCTTTCTCTTGCTTGTTTTTAGAGTTCTGGGGGGTACTCTTTTCTAAATTATGAGACCTCTATTTATAGTTGTGGAAAGGGGAGAGTTATGATGAATATGGACTTCCTCTGACCAATCAAATTCAAGTGACGTGGTGCCTTTTATGGGCATTTGATTTTACTAGGTCTGCTGCATCATTTTGACATGTGATATGGTCCTATTGGCTCCACTTGACTTGGTATGCCATATCATTTGACACGTGGCACTCCTTTGGGATTCAAGAATATGATAATATCTTAGGCTAATAAAAATTGGACTTTAATTAAATTCATACATGTTTGAACTTAAATAATTAATCAAATTATATTAATTCGTAATATTTAATCGGGACTAATATATTCTGAATTTAGTATAATCTGAATTTCGTGCGGATTTTAATTGAACAAAACTTCACTGCCTAGAACTACTATTTGTGATGTATATTGTTTTTGCTTTATATAGAATTAGGACTTGATTTATTTATTTTACAATACTACTTTGACCTTTTTTCAAAAAACCAAAGTTGGTTTGGGATTATTGTTTTTAAATAAGTTAATATTATATACATTATTTAGGTTGAGACTTTTAAAAAAAATCAATTTTAAATTATTTAGATTTTTGAAATTAATGAAAGTCTTTGTTTTATCTAGATAAGAAATCATAATATTTAGTACTTCTAAATCAATTAAATTTCACCTTATATAAAAAGAACTTTTACAACTCTATTTAAGTAATATTTTCAATCAAATTTAACAAGAAACATAAGCATTGGCTTATTCAATTTTTAGTTTCTTCTTATTTTGATTTTGATTCGAGTCATATTATTGCATTCATTGTCATCATCCTCTTTGTCTTTCTTTATTTGATTTTGTAATACCCGTGCTTATTCCTAGCTAGAAATCATCTTAAGGATGCTAGTAATTGCTTTGAAATACAAATCTATTTTTTTGTACCCGTGGTAATTTTGAGATTTCTACTTTTTATCATGTGGGAAATTGAGTTAGCTTTCTAATGATACCAATTTTGTCCAGATCCGACACCAAACGAGGAAGTTATGGATGTTTTACTTAGAACTGACCGAAACGCCCAGGTGTGACGTCCAAGTTGATGGACCGCCAAACAAGTGACAGACCGCCACTTTGACCGTCACAGCCAAGGCAGTAGAACCACGTTCTGGATAAGGATTGACGGACGAGTTGAAGGACCGTCAGATTTTTGACGGACCGTTATCCAAGTCGTCAACTCTTATCCAGTCAACCCCATTTTTGGTCCACATATGACGGTCGAAATGACGGACCATCAGTCGGATCTTCACACGCCACGTTCAGTTTACTTCCAGGCCATTTTAATAGTGGTATTTTGGTCACTTACCACTCACCTATATATACCCAGATGAGTCCGAATTTAGCCATTTTACTCATTATTATTTCACAAACAAAAACTAGGGTTTCTCTCTAAATTTAATCTCCAAGAACAAGGCCCAATCTTCTTCAAAAATCAAAGGATTTCAAATCCTTCAAGTTCAAAAACATCAAGAACCTTAAGTCAGGTATGCATAGTGTTCATCTATGGATCCATTTCGTTCATAGAGCTCAAGAACCATGTTTTAAATATTTTGTGATTGTCTTGTTGTGATATGAGCATGTACATATTGATGATTGTTGTTTAAGTTTCAAGATGATATCTAAAGGTGTTTTCATAAAGTATATGTGTTTGTTAGTTGAAACTCATGATCCTTATGTGGCTTAATATGGTGAAATTCTTGAACACATTTAAGCTAAAATAATGCATGAAAAGTGTTTGATAATATGCCTAGATGATAGAATTCATGTCCCATGATTTAATAGTGCTTAAATGACAAGTCCATGCTCTATGCTTTACAATTTTCCATGAATTCCATATGAGTGATATGCGTTGTTGTTATGATATGGATTGACCATGACATTGAAGCTATGGAAGTATATACATGTTGTATGAATTTCCCTTCCATGTATAAGATGTTGAGAACTATGCTTAGTGTGAAATCCCCTACTCATGATATGGTAAATTGTGGACTCTACTCTTACGATCAAGTCAGTCATGTGGGTCAATTTCCTTCCATCAAGTCCTGGGGGTACTTGTGCTTAAAAAATATAGCTGTGTGCCTAGATCCATGTCATGTTATCACGATAATCTCAAACAAGCCATGATCTATAGAACTCAGTCGGGCATGTGACTCAAAAAACCTAAGAAATCTCATAATCTCAGTTAATTCTCAGATAGTAGCACTAATTCGTCAATCAATGGAAGTCAGTTACCCAGTCCATGTACCGTCAGTTAAATCATGTTCAGTCTTTTTAGATGGGAGTAGAAGTTAGCACCGAGTGAACCCAAGGATGGAAACTCACCTGCCAGTTTAGGGTGTGATTCTTAGTAATCATCCTTGTGTTCTAGAACTACGTAGCCAGCGTTGGTTGAGATATCTGAACCTGTCAAATTAGGGTTGATGAGGTGGATTAGTCCGTTAGTTTAGGGTTCCCACCGTTCTTATTTTGAGTACCTGCCAGCTAAGGATCACTCACAACTGTCCTTACCAGTGGCACGATATTGAGACCCTTCCAGTCAGGGCAGAGATTGGACCTTAACTTAGCTATATGCATTGTTGGGGAATGCCAGTCAAACAACTACCTCCCACAGTTTTAGTCCCAGTCTCAGTAAAAGAACTCAGATAGTTCTTCAGATTTTAGTAAATCAGGACTGTCAGATACAGTCAATTAGTTATAGAACGGAACACAGATAGTTCCATTAGATTCAAGACTGTCAGACACAGTCATCTATGTTATCAGAATTTTAGTATTTGTCATGCTAGATATCAGTAGATCATGTATTAGTGTCTAGATCTAGATATCATGTAATCATTATCTCAATTACTACGTATGAATGTTTGTACTCTTATGTTCATATCATTCAGTCAGTTTGCATCGTTCATGCATGTAAACCCTTTTATATTTAGCCTACCTCACTCATATACTCAGTACTCCCAGATATACTGATGCATTTGCGCTATGGTGCTTTCTTTCATGTTACACCATAGGTTCACAGATACGAGCTCTAGATCTGCAGTAGCAGTAGCATTCCAGTTGCAGAGTTGCAGTGAGTCCTCATCCATTCGAGGATGATATTATTTATTTCATTTATTATTTCAGTTCAGTTTTGCTAGACGGAGTTAGTTAGAGACATATTTCTTCAACTTCTTACTCGGACAGTATTTAGAGGCTTTCAAATTTAGCTCAAATTTGATTTAGATTTTAGTTATTTTGGGTTTTTGTTACCCTATATGGATGTTATGATTTGTCAGATATTCTATGCAGTTGAACCTTATGGCCTATTGTTTATGTTTTCTATATTATTACGTCATATATTGCTGTATACAGGTACAAATATTAGTCATGGGTTAGCTTGTGGTCCCTCGAGATCATGGGCACCATGTAGCGATCCAGTTTAGAAAATCGGAGCGTTACAAACTTGGTATCAAAGCCTAAGGTTCAATAGAGTCCTAGGAAGTCTGAAAGCCGCATCTAGTAGAGTCTTGTGCATGGGTGTTTTGTGCTCCACATTATGTACAAGAGGCTATAAGATGTTTTAGGAACAATTTTCCTTCTTTTGGTATTCATATCATGCTAGTGAGCATAATCTCAATTTAAACCTTCAGTCTAATCCATTCTTTTCTTATTATGACTCCAAAGAGAAGAAACCAGCCAGCTCCTCAGCCCGAAGATCCTTTGGGCAAACATGTTTCTCATGGGGAGTTTAGGGCTGCATTTACCATACTTGCTCAGTCTGTGGCTACCCAAAATAAATGACCACCAGTTATTCTAGACAATCCAGTGGCCAACTTAGCCGCAGCTCAGATTTGGGACTTCACCCGAATGAACCCTCCATCTTTCCTTGGGTCTAAGTCTGATGAAGACCCTCAGGAATTCATTGACCAAGTCCAGAAGGTCATAGACATCATGGGAGTTACTTCTTGTCAGAGTGTTGAGTTAGCCGTATACCAGTTATAGGATGTTGTTCACACTTGGTACAAATAGTGAAAGTCCGAGAGGTTAGAGGATGCAGGTCCTATAGAGTAGGAGGAATTTGTCACGACTTTCTTAGAAAAATTCTTTCCCCAAGAGCTGAAAAAGGCAAAAGTTCTAGAGTTCATCAACCCCAGGTAGGGAAATATGACGGTTAAGGAGTATTCTCTAAGATTTACTCATCTAGCCAGATATGCCCCTCATATAGTTGCAGACAGCAGGGCTAAGATGAGCAAGTTTATGTCAGGGGTGAATGATAGCGTGGTAAATGAATGTAGGTCTATGATGCTAAATAGTAATATGACTTTAGCCAAGATCATAACTCATGCTCAACAAATAGAGGAGCAGAAGATTAGGACTAGAGAGAGGCAGAATAAGAGAGCAAGGTCAGGCAGTTTCAGTTTTGCTCAACAAAAATCAGAAGGAGGAAACCATTTGTAGTTTCGTCCAAAGCCAACAATTCCAACTCTTTTCTCCGCCAGTGCCCCAGTGCCAAAATTCAGAGATGGCAACATAGATCAAGCACCAGGCTCTAAGTCTCAAGGAAGTGTCAGCAGTGCCCGAACTAATCCTCTGTGTCAGACTTATGGTAAGAACCACAAGGGTACCTGTACAACTGGTAGCTATGTTTGTTTCAGTTGTGGCAAGTCAGGCCACAGGATTAGCGAGTGTATGTATTCAGGTCTACAGGGTCAGCAGAATCACTTCACAACCCAGTCCGATCGCCCAAATCAGTAGAGTGCTACTTCCAGTGCTACTAGTGGGCAACACCCAAATAGACTCTATGCTCTTCAGACCAAACAGGATCATAAAAATTCTCTTGATATCGTTACTGGTATGTTACATATTTTCCATGTTCATGTTTACGTTTTGCTAGATCCAGGTGCATCCTTGTCTTTTGTTACTCCCTTTATAGCAGGCGATTTCGGAATCAGTCCCGAAATTTTAGCAGAGCCCTTTTAAGTCTCTACCCCAGTGAGTAAGACCATCATAGCTCGACGGGTATACAGAAACTATCCGATTATGATATTTTAGAAAGCCACATCAACAGATTTAGTCGAGTTAGAGATGACTGATTTTGATGTCATTCTCAACATGGATTGCTTCATTCCTTCTATGCCATAGTCAACTACAAAAATAGGATAGTTTAGTTTCATTTCTCGAATGAGCCCATCCTAGAGTAGAAGGGTAGCACTTCATCTTTCAGGGGTCAGCTTGTTTCCTACCTTCGGGCAAGGAAAATGATTTCTAAGGGGTGTGTGTATCATCTCGTGTATGTTAATGATTCTAGTTCTGAATCCCCTAGTCTTGAATTAGTCCCAGTTGTAAATGAGTATTCAGACGTATTTTTTGAAGATTTTTCGGGTATTTCTCCCGAAAGGGAAATAGACTTTGGCATTGATCTTCTTCCAGATACTCAACCTATTTCTACTCTGTCATACAAAATGGAACCAGTAGAACTCAAGGAACTGAAAGATCAATTGAAGGATCTCTTTGGTAAGGGATTCATCAGGCCCAGTGTATCCCCATGAGGCGCACCAGTCTTATTCGTGCGCAAGAAAGATGGTTCTCTCAGGATGTATATTGATTACCGTCAGCTTAACAAAGTTACAGTCAAGAAAAAGTATTCTTTTCCCAGAATAGATGACTTGTTTGACCAACTTTAGGGTGCCAGTTATTTCTCCAAAATAAAACTCAGATCAGGCTACCATCAGCTCAAAGTTAGAGAATGTGACATCCCAAAGACAGCATTCCATACTCGGTATGGTCACTTCGAGTTTTTAGTTATATCCTTTGGTCTTACCAATGCCCCAACCGGTTTTATGGACTTGATGAACCGTGTGTTCAAGAAGTACTTGGACATGTTCATCATAGTCTTCATAGATGATATCCTGGTCTATTCCCACTCAGAGCATGATCATTTAGACCATCTCAGGATTATTCTTCAGACTCTCAAATGGAGATGACTTAAAGCAGCGAATTCTTGTAAAAGTGCATGGTGCACGATACTCTATTCATCTAGGGGCCACTAAGATATATTGCGGACTGGGGGAAATCTATTAATGGAGTAGGATTAAGAGAGATGTTGCAGAGTTTGTGGCTAAGTGCTCTATATGCCAGCAAGTTAAGATAGAGCATCAGAAGCCTAGTGGACCTATGCAGGAGTTCATCATTCCTACTTAGAGGTAGGAAGAAGTGAACATGGAATTTATGACAGGTTTGCCTTGAACTCATCATCAGGATGATTCAGTTTGGTTTATTGTAGACAGGATGACCAAGTCAACTTATTTTCTTCTAGTTCATACCTCTTATTCGGTTGAGGATTATGCCAAACTCTATATCAGGGAATTGGTTAGATTACACGGTGTTCCCGTATCTATTATTTCATACAGAGGTACCCAGTTCACCTCTCCCTTCTGTAAAGCATTCCAAAAGGGTCTTGGTACTCAAGTCTATCTCAGTACAACCTTTCATCCTCAGATAGATGGTCAAGCAGAAAGGACTATTCAGACTCTTGAAGATATGCTAAGGACGTGTGTAATTGATTTCAAGGGAAGTTGGGATGAACACTTGCCTTTGATTGAGTTTGCATACAATAATAGCTATCATTCTAGTATTAACTGGCTCCATCCGAAGCTCTCTATGGTAGAAGGTGTAGATCTCTAATTGGTTGGTTTGAAGTTAGTGAGGCCTCAGCCATAGGTCCTGACTTGGTTTTCGATGCCTTAGAGAAATTTTAGTTGATCATAGAGAGACTCCAGGCTACTCAGAGCCGACAAAAGTCTTATGCTGATATTCGTAGAAAGGATCTTAAGTTCGAGGTCGATGACTATGTCTATATTAAGATCTCTCCCATGAAGGGATTGAAGAGTTTCGACAAGAAAGGAAAACTTAGTCCCCGCTATGTCGGACCCTTCATGATTCTCAATTGTTTAGGTAAGGTAGCTTATGACCTCGAACTGCCTTAGAATTTAGCCTCAGTTCATCCTGTATTCCATGTATCCTTGCTCAAGAAGGGCGTAGGTGACCTAGTAGTTGTAGTCCCTATTCAGAGCATTGATGTTCAGAATAGTCTCTCTTATGAAGAGATTCCAGTCGAAATCTATAATATCAGACTCGTCGATTGAGGAACAAAGAGGTCCCTCTAGTTAAGGTTCTTTAGCAAAACTAGTCCGTCGAGGGAGCTACTTGGGAAGCAGAAGCAGATATGCGTACCAAGTATCCTTACCTCTTCTCCGTCGATTCAGATCAAGCTCAAGGTAATAGTTTGCCTTAAGCTTATTCAGTTTTATATTCATGTTCCCATTATAAACATGGTATTTAATTCCATTTCATACTCTTTCATGTATTCATGTATCAGTTCAGTTATAAAATCATACATCAGTTATGCATTCTGGTCTTGAGAAACTCAGTTTATCAGAACACTCAGTCACCCATTCATGTACTAGTTAACCATCATCAGATGTGCATGAGTTCAGTATATTTAGCATGTAAGTCATGAAGTCATGTCTCAATCACTCATGTTCAGTTTATGTTCATTTATTATTTTGCCTCTTAGTCAGTCTCATTTGAGGACGAATGTTCTCAAGGGGGAGATATTGTAATACTCGTGCTTATTCCTAGCTAGAAATCATTTTAAGGATGCTAGTAATTGCTTTGAAATACAAATCTATTTTTTTGTACCCGTGGTAATTTTGAGATTTCTACTTTCTATCACGTGGTAAATTGAGTTAGCTTTCTAACGATACCAATTTTGTCCAAATCCAACACCAGATGAGGAAGTTATGGATGTTTTACTCAGAACTGACCGAAATGCCCAGGTGCAACGTCCAAGTTGATGGAATGCTAAATAAGTGACGGACTACCACTTTGACCATCACAGCCAAGGCATTAGGGCTACGTTCTGGATAAGGATTGTGGACGAGTCTACGGACCGTCAGATTTTTTATAGACCATCATCCAGGCCGTCAACTCTTATCCAGTGAACCCCATTTCTGGTCAACGTATAACGGTCGAAATGACAAATCGTCAAGTTCCTGATGTACCGTCAGTCGGGTTGTCACACGCCACGTTCAGTTTACTTCCCGGCTATTTTAACAGGGGTATTTTGGTCACTTATCACTCGCCTATATATACCCAGATGAGTCTGAATTCAGCCGTTTTGATCATTATTATTTCACAAACAAAAACTAGGGTTTCTCTCTAAATTTAATCTCCAAGAACAAGACCCATTCTTGTTCAAAAATCAAAGGATTTCAAATCCTTCAAGTTCAAAAAAATCAAGAACCTTGAGTCAGGTATGCGTAGTGTTCATCTATGGATCCATTTCATTCATAGAGCTCAAGAAATATGTTTTAAATATTTTGTGATTGTCTTGTTGTGATATGAGCATGTACATGTTTATGGTTGTTGTTTAAGTTTCAAGATGATATCTAAAGGTGTTTTCATGAAGTATATGTGTTTGTTAGTTGAAACCCATGATACTTATGTGGCTTAATATGGTGAAATTCTTGAACACACTTAAGCTAAACTAATGCATGCAAAGTGTTTGATAATATGCCTTGATGATAGAATTCATGTCTAATAGCGCTTAAATGACAAGTCCATGCTCTATGCTTTACGATTTTCCATGAATTCTATGTAAGTGATAAGCATTGTTGTTGTGATATGGATTGACCATGACATTGAAACTATGCAAGTATATACATGTTGAATTTCCCTTCCATGTATAAGATGTTGAGAACTATGCTTAGTGTGAAATCCCCTACTCATGATATGCTAAATTGTGGACTCTACTCTTACGATCAAGTCAGTTATATGGGTCAGTTTCCTTCCATCGAGTCCTAGGGGTACTTATACCCAAAAAATATAGCTGTATGCCTAGATCTATGTTATGTTATCATGATAATCTCAGTCAAGCCATGATCTATAGAACTCAGTCAGGCATGTGACTCGGGAAACCTCAAAAATCTCATGATCTCAGTTAATTCTCATATAGTAGCACTAATCCGCCAGTCAATGGAAGTCAGTTACTCAGTCCATGTACCATCAGTTAAATCACGTTCAGTCTCTTCATATGGGAGTAGAAGTTAGCACCGAGTGAACCTAAGGATGGGAACTCCCCTGCCAGTTTATGATGTGATTCTTAGTAATCATCCTTGTGTTCTAGAACTACGTAGCCAGTGTAGGTTAAGACATCTTAACCTGTCAGATTAGGGTTGATGAGGTGGCTTAATCCGTTAGTTTAGGATTCCCACCGTTATTATTTTGAGTACCTGCCAGCTAAGGGTCATTCACAGCTGTCCTTACCAGTGGCGCGGTATTGACACCCTTCCAGTCGAGGCAGAGATTGGACCCCAACTTAGCTATATGCGTTGTTAGGGCATGTCGGTCAAACAAATATCTCCCACAGTTTCAGTCCCAGTCTCAGCAAAAGAACTCAGATAGTTCTTCAGATTTTAATATATCAGGTTTGTCAGATATAGTTAATTCAGTTACAGAACGGAACACAAATAGTTCCATTAGATTCAGGACTGTCAGACACAGTCATCTTTGTTATTAGAATTTTAGTATTTGTCATGCTAGATATTAGTAGATCATGTATTAGTGTCCAGATCTAGATATCACATAATCACGATTTCAGTTATTACGTATTCATGTTTGCACTCTTACGTTCATATCAGTCAGTCAGTTAGCATCGTTCATGTATGTAAACCCTTTTGCATTTAGCCTACCTTACTCATATACTCAGTACTCCCAGTTGTACTGACGCATTTGCGCTATGGTGCTTTCTTTCACGTTGCACCATAGGTTCACAGATATGACCTCCAGATTAGCAGTAGCAGTAGCAGTAGCATTCCAGTCGCAGAGTTGCAGTGAGTCCTCATCCATTCGAGGATGATATTATTTATTTCATTTATTATTTTAGTTCAGTGTTGCTAGCGGAGTTAGTTGGAGACATGTTCCTTCAACTCCTTACTCAGACAGTATTTAGAGGCTTTCAAATTTAGCTCATATTTGATTCAGATTTCAGTTTTTTTAGGTATTCGTTACCCCATATGGATGTTATGATTTGTCAGATATTTATGCAGTTGAACCTTATGGCCTATTATTCATGTTTTCCGCATTATTACGTCATATATTGCAGTATACAGGTACAGATATCAGTCATAGGTTAGCTTGTGGTCCCTCGGGATCATGCGCACCATGTAGCGATCCGGTTCAGAAAACTGAGGCGTTACAGATTTTTAGTTCACTTATTTCTTTCTTTTGTCTTTACTTTTGTAAGTTCCAAAATGTATGTAAGGGAAAAACAAGTTTATGTATAGAATTTTCTTATTCAATGAAATATTGATAGTATCTAGGATTAAGACGATAAATTTATTTGTGATTTGAGGTAAGTTTTTAAGATTTGTATTATTCTTGATAGACAATTGTTAATTGAGAAGTTAATAATTAATCATGTATTCTTGATAGATAAATGTTAATTGATAATTTTTTTTATTTTTGTTTTTAATGACTCATATGCAATTAATAATTTAAAATTAACTTGTTTGCAATTTTAAAGTTCTAAAATATATATAGTAAAAAATAAAATATTATCAATAGTGAATGTAGATTTTACGTGGAAAAGAACTCCTAATTTTATCATTTCATGAACTCTATGTGTACGTTGCATATGTGTGCATTTTTTTTAATGTTTTACACTTCACCTTAATTGTTTTATTAGATTTACTTGAAAATGAAATGACACTAGCATATATTTTTCTTTTCAGTAATTAACTTTTATGGCAAGAGAATGACAGTAGCATATAAGCTGCCCCCAACCCAACATGGTTGTTAGATACGTATTTATATTTATATTTATGTCTATCTATAATCTATAATTTATATCTATAATATTAAAAGTTTGAAGGGCCATAGAAATATTATTTGACTTTTTGCCCTTCATTAAAAGTCTCTGCTTTAGACAAAATAATTTTTTCACTATTTTCCTAATATTTAAGAGTTTAAAAATTAATTAAATAATTATAGTTAACTTTTCCATATTAGAAGTCATTAGAATTAGTGACAATTAATATCTTTTTCATTAGTTTAAAAATTTTAAATCAATTAAAGTTGATTTAATAAGTTTTGAAAAATCTAAAAATAAATATGAAAGTATTAGAATAAGAAAAATATAAGAAAATATTGAATTTGTAAAAGTTTTAAGTAAGTCATCACAGATTTTCTAATTATTGAACTTTAAAAATAAAGAAAGATCTTATAAATATAGAAAAAATAGTTGTACTGCAAATATGGTTCAAATCGATGCGTCTTTCTTAGCCTCAAGCAGGAAAAAAAAGAGATATTGAATGACAAATGTAAAAGTGATGGTCCATTAACCATTTTGCAACACCCTGAACTTTAAAACTAAATAAATAAATAAATTGGACCGCTCTTCATATGTACTTAGACCTGAATCTAGAAAATTTATTGTATCTAAGTGTTAAGGACATGTCTAAATTCTCGTAGGGGTATTCTATATGAATTAAGGGCATGAGAAATCTCTAAAATAAATTTGAGCTGAAAGGTCCTATAATTATTAAGTATTAATAATTGTACATGTTCATATGATAGAGCCCGAAGCTAACCTCCAAAGAAGTATGTTGCGGTCGTTGTCAAATATAGTAACCCAACTAGGTTGGGGTCGATCCCACAGGAAATACGCCGGAAATCCTTCTCGAACTTGTTAAAATCATTAGGCAGTGCGGGAAAGTACAATGGGGGATTTGTTGAAATAAGGAAAATAGAAAAAGAATTGGTTGCTCTTGGTTGTAAACAATCTAAGACGAACACTAGGCTTGTGTTTCCCCTGGCTCCTCAACTCAACAGACTTATCAAGCACTGTCGAACTATTCTAATGCCTTGCATGCAGAATCTAATAAGTTTTGTACCATAAACCATCTTTTGGACTAGTTGATGGATTTCACCCTTTACCTTTTGAGTCTCGGGATTCCACCTTACCAACCCTTATCTTGGATCCTAATTAACTATTACCTTTTGGGTCTCTAGCTATTAGATGATAGTTAACGATCTTACTTAGATAATACCTATTAGCATGGATCAATCGTTAATCTTCAAATTACTATTGTGATTTTCTTTTCCTAGTCACTACTCCTCCTTTAGAGTAAGTAGTAATAATCTAGGTGGGATCTTAACATTGGCCACCGCTAAGAAATTAATAAGAGTGAAGAAAAATTAATATATGCAAGAGTTTTTATCTAGAATGACTTGACACTTCCTCTACTTCGTTAATCCGCTAGGGTTCTCATAGCCCTAGCTAAGGGAATTAGCCTCTCATAGTTATGAGGTCAATCATGAAATTCACAAACAAAATTACAAAATCAATCTCACAATAATAAGAGAAGAAATCTGAAAGTCTTAAATTAAATTACAAATCAAGAACAATAAGATGTTTATGAACTTGGCCCCAAAGGACCTCTTTCTAAATCAATCAATATGTGAATGTATGAATGTCTGAATGAAAAATGAATACAAAGACTAAAGGGTATTTATAGATTACAAGAAACCCTAGAAGTCAAATCCTACCTAAAGTAGGAAAACTTAACTAACCGTACATAATAAGACTCTAAAAACATCATAGAAGTGTATTTGGGATACATGGATGAGACACCCTGAAGATCCAAGCCAATGTTAGAACCATGCTTTAAGCTCATGCAAGATCAAACTTCATGTTTTGTTAGTTTTATCAGTGATTAGATGCATATTAAGGTCACAAATAGCTCCTAGCTTATAGGCAAGTGAAAACATCCCTTAGCGATTAAGTTTTTGTGAAGAATATAACTATAGTCATCTTCAACTGATCTTAAATTTTGGTGTACTTAGAATTTTTTATCTAAAGACCCACCAACAGATAGTTAATTGAATTAGATTTCCAACTATGCCAAATTCGCCTTAATTGGATATCGGAGTGAAAAATTATGGCCAAAATACTGAAGCACTATCAAAGCTTCTCAAACTATGACTTGTCATGTCTCATTACGGATTGTTAGGAGGAAGTCGTAATCTGGGAAGTAAGGGATAAAAATGGAGTTTTGACAACAAATCAAGCCATGACTCGTAGCCGTACCTTATGAGTCCTGACCTATTACGACTCGATTTCTTAGGTCATGATGGCGCCTACCTTATCCCCCCAATAGGCAAGCCAAGCCATAGCCAGAAATAATAGGTAATGGGCTAACAGGCAGAAATAAAATGAAGATCATGTATAATGATAGAAATAATAATAACAAGCGATAAATAAAAAGGAAACATATGCCATATATTAAAATGAGGGAAGAAAAAAGGACCAAATACATAAATGAATCTCTCCCAATACCTGGTAAGGTCGGTACTAGTGCCACTACTAAAATATACCTAGATTACTAGAAAGAATCCAAAATATGCCTAATATATACAAGAAGTCTCGAGTACAAAAGACTAAACTAGAGTAGATAGAGGAGGATCAGCCTCAGACGACAGTAAGCTCACCCTTCTCTGAATCAGTACTGAAAGGTAAGAATTATATCAACGCAAGCTGCTACTACACGGATTGGTATCAGGAAAAAGATACAGAAGTATAGTATGAGTACCAAAGTAACGGGTACTCAGTAGGCATCATCGGCTGACTAAGCTCAATACAAAAAAGGTATAACTATAATGCGAGGGCGTAATCTAAGTCACCAGTAAATAGGGATAGAAAGAGAAACAACTACCAAGCTATGCAAATGCAGTAAATAAATAAATATAGATGTTATAGAAAATACATAACGCATTACTAACAGACAAATCAAACATAACCTAAATGGGCCCTCATAAGACCGCTAGGCACACTGAAGAAGACAATTAACCCAACCGTACCCACATAAGCTAGTGGGATACACAACCAATAATTAATGAAAATAAACATAAATAATCTGTAACTGAACTCTATCCCACGAAACAATAATAGCCATCCAGATGTGCACGGGGCTTGAACTGATACCAATGGGTAGTAACGAGAGGCCAGACACCAGACTCGAACCGATAGTGATAGATAATTATAAGAGAACACGAGCCAGATTCAAACCAGACATAATAGATAATAACGATAGGCCACATATATAATATACAACAGAAATCATAATCAGATGCCGAACTTAAATCGAAACTCAGTGGAACCACAACTATAATCAGATGCTGGACTCGAACCGAAACTCAAGGAACCATAACCATAATCAGATGCCGGTCTCAAACCGAAACTCAAAGGAACCACAACCATAATCAGATGTTAGACTTGAACCAGAACTCATAGTAACCATACCCAACTAAATATTAAAATCCATACCATAATATAACAATGTCAATATGGTACAAAAATTCACAATCAATGGCATAGATAAAATATATATTGAACCTGATCAGAAGCTAAAATACGTCTAATTACCGTACACATGTCTTAATTTAAAAAGGGCAAATTTAAGATTTTGCAATTTAATTCCACTTCCTAAAGTGATAGACACTATATTATATTGAAAGACAAAATACCAAAATTTACTAGAATGGGGTCCTAATTCGGATAAATAAGGCATGTTATGTATATTAAATGGTATGCAACTACAAGTACTTATCTAAAACTAGCATAATAGTATACAATTTCAGTAAATAAGCTCAATCTAAAGGTAGGGTAAGGCTAGCCTACTTGGACACCAAACCTAAAAATACCCTCTGAAATATCTCCAAATTGTGCCCTGCTGTAATCCGAGCTTGAATTATTTGATGTAGATAATTAATTATAGTGAATAAACATATCGTGTGTCACATACAACACCTTGGACCAACCAGGAATGGGAAAATGAAGAGATGGAGAAAAAGAACACTTAAGGATCAATGATCCTACCCCTCACGTACAACAACATATATTAGCACTATGACATTTTATTTAGTTAAGAAAAATAGAACAAGTCAACTATGCAGAAGCACCCACTATGTAGAATTAGTTTGAGCTTTATCCAAGGAGACTAATAACATATCTTAGTGACATTTACTTTACAGGTGTCACATAATGAGTTTGGTTAGCTAGCAAATATTCGGTCTTGTCCATTTTTCACACCTCCACGTGAAGTGGAGGTGGAATTACCAAAATAGGTTATCATCCTATTATATATATATTTGGATATTGGTAGGTTCGTGATAAGATAAATATAATATTTTAAATATATCATAATTAATAAAAAAATATCTATAATAAAAACTATATCATATACTAATAATATTTTAATATATTTAGATTTACTATCTCCGCTTAAAATATTAGTAGACTATAAAAAGTTATTATAAAGTAATATAAATATATTGTAACTTAAAGAATTTAGTCAATATCAAAAATATTTTAGAAGGGTAATAAATTATATTTCTGCTAAATATCAATTTAAATTAAATATTCCACAATATATTTAGTAGTACTAGAATTTTCACTTGCCTGAAAATCGAACTATCAGTCCCAGTAAGTCATAAATAACTTGGGGCAATTATAAGAAAAAAAAAACTCTAGACACTGAAAATGTATGAAAAAAGAAAAATGACCGTGAAGTTCATTACATGAACTAAGTCATTGGGACGGTATCCAGACATTTTTCAAATGATTCCTAAGGAATTTTTTGATCTTTTCCCACTCTTTTAACCCCAAAACTACATCCGGTAAGCGCCACAAATGCCCTAAAATGCTTAAGTAAGTATCGAAAAACTCCACTTTTCATATTTTTCTTGAATTTAACATCCAAAACCTAATTTCCTACAAAACACTCCAAAAACACATCAAATGTAGCCTTAAGTACATGCATATTCTCATAGTTTTAAGCATTGTAAGTGCTATATTTCTATAGCACATCAAGACCCTCAACTTAGAACCATGTATGTCCTTAGGCAAAAAAACATACCAAAACAATACGATGATGCTTAACCAAAAGAACCTAAGGTACCTATGGCTGTCAATCATCATATTTAAGCTTAAGATCATTGCCCTCTCCAAGTTTAATACTTTAAAATCCAACTGTGTGTATTAATGAAGCACAATAATATGATACAAGGGAATAAAGCTGTGACATTATATTAGCAACAAACAACTATGCATATATACAAGTTACACTACCCAAATAAGTAAGCAGCTAGCAATACAACCCATATGCCCTCACAATAAAGAAGTCCCACAAACTCATATAAAATAACGCATGTCAATGTAGGAATGGTCAAGAGATACTCACATGCACAAAATAAGTTCCAATCAGTGTGCATCAAATACCATAGGCTTGCCCTTATTTTCTTTACCTTAGTTTTTAGACAGTCAAGTCAGGATCACTATAGGACTTTATTTAACTTGTAATGCTGGCTTGGGGGGCTGTTATAGTACATATGGATATATCAAGTGACTAAGCCTCCTTGGTATTAAACTAACTTTGAGGTCCATATTTTAACTAATTTTTCACTTTATTTCTGCCCTTATTTCTCCCTTTTTATTTTAAAGCACATTCAGGCTGGCTGTGGTTTTCTTAATCTTTCTTTTTCAACTTATTTCTTTTCTTTTTTTCTTTTATTTTTCTACCACACCCAGCCCTACTTTTTTTATTGGAACCCTTGGGGGGTTGCACCACACAATGAGGGACCAACTCTCTCAATGTCAATCACAAGCGATAGAATAGTAAAGCAACTATGAGGTGCTAAAAAATAAAGGTAGTGTACGAAAGTAAAAATGAAAGAATTTTATGTGGAGACCCAGGAAGGAAGGCAAGCACTTCAAGAAATCCACTATGATCTACAGTCTAGATTTCAGCCTACCTCAGGTTTCTTTCTTTTGTAATAACTGTAGTACAAGCTCATCTTGGCAACTCTACCAAGGACTCTCTACACTGATTAACTCTTATTAGCAACAAGCTTAGGAAACTCTACCTAAGAACCTCTCTTAACAAACGAAGACACTACTCATATAGTTTGAGTATCTCAGTGATAAATCATTACTCACTCAAGAACAAATTCAATTTAAGCTCACATAATTATCTAAGAACTTGAGCAGTGTTGAATTAGGTTTTTTGTTGCTTCTCTTTACTCTTTAGAATTATGCAAAAAATAATTTGATAAAGAGGTGTCTTTTTTATTTTATAGATGAGTGATGATTAGGGTTGAAATATCATTAGAACAGTTGTCCTAAACAGTGCAAAATAGCACCTACAAGTTTTTTACATAGGAGGAAAAAATTGTGCAGACAATACATGCTAGTTGTTTCTTACCCTGCACATCTAGGGACGTGGTCCCTTGCAGTTAGCTACTTATTATCAAAATTATGTATAGTAATTTTTCCCATTTTTGATAATGTAAAATCAACCATTTATCTTTGAGCATCAGTGCACATTCATCATATTTAATCAGTGTGATTACCACTCAAAGATAAATGTCCCCCCATTATCATGCTTCCTTTATTATTATGCAACACAGGGACCTGGTCCCTTGTTGTCATTTGTAGCAAAACCTCTGATTCCTTCCCTCTGTTATCATGACTCCCTTCATTCATATATTCAATACATCACATACTCCCCCTATCAATATTCCATACACCTTCTTCTTAGCATATCATATGGTACATGTTCTTCTTAGCATGTTACATGTTACCTAGTCCCTATACATCAGACCTAGTTATTTGGTCCTTGTATATAAAAGTAGTATTTCCTCTATTGGTATCATTAAAAAATATAACAATTAAGCAAGAGTAAAAATAAGTACATGCTAATTAACACTTGGACACTAAAGCAATACTAGCATGAAGAGAAGCTTTAAAAGTAAAGGAGACAGATGAAGTACATAAGCTAAATTCATTCATTTTCAAAACAAAGGTTTGTAATAATATATTCATACTAAAACAATGCATAAAATAAATTATCTTCAAGAGCCAACACAAGGAGAAAAATAAAACTGACACTGGATTGATTTGAGGATAGGATGATAAGACTTAGGTAGAGAAAGATTTGTAAAACACCCTGGTTTCTATACCTTGGAAAATTTCCTAGATTTCTAGTCTCTGAAAGGGGTACGGCTAGGGGAACGAGTGTTACACTTGGGTACGAGTGCTATGGTCTAGTCAAATACTGACTAGAGTTGGTTGGTGGGGTTGATTTAGTTACTAGAATGAGTACGACTTAGGTGGTATGATTCGTATCAGTGGATATGGAATGTTTGGTTACTTTAATTAACCTTAAAATTAGTAGCTTAGGTTGGATCTAAGTAAGAGTGGCTTACCATGAGCTGTAAGCCAGGGTAGAAGTCGTACCCAGGACTCGTACAGGGAACAATATTCAAACCTCCTAGAATCTATTCTTCCAGGGGCATGGTTTATGGGTACTAGTCGTACACTTAAATCTAACTTGGGTTTAGGTGTGTCTTACCTTAGACAGTGTTGGGTCCAAGGGTGAAAGCCTAGGGTATGAGAGGTAGGTATCACTCATACAAGATGGGTATGACTCGTAAGGGTCAGTCATACCCTATGACAAGAATTAAGTGCAGTTTAAGTGACAGCAATTTGGATATATCCCCACTTATCCTAATAAGGTCCCATGTCTTATATTGTACTTGGGAGATTATTTGTCCCACTATTCTATTCTTAAACACTTAGAAAACACTCTTAAATACTCTCTAGAGTTCTTGGGCAAAGAAAGCTAGGGTTTTATCTTATGGAGTAAATTGGGGCTTGTCTTGGTGATTTATCTCCATTATTATCTTGGTTTAAGGCATTTTCTCTTCCCTCATTGTTAGTTCCAACTAAAGGTATGGTTTTATACAATGTTTTCATGGTTTGATTATTGCAAGGTTTTGGGTTTTCAAATATGATTTGGGAGTTTTGGTTATAAATGTTTGGTTATGGTTTTACCATGTTTTAATTATGCTTTTATATGAATTAATGGTGTTTTTGGATAATTGGTTGCATGGGAATGGTTTTTAGGTAATTGGTTTTGGTTTTGGAAATACTATGCCCCCAATGTGGTTGATAAAATACCTATGATAATGATTTCACTATGTCATTGGATTTCTAATGAAACTATTGCATGGTTTAAACTTGGTAATGGAACCCTAAATAGTTTAAATGGTTTTGGAATGGTTTGGTTTAATAAACATAAGTGTGGGGTACAAGGGAATACCCCACGTTAATATGGTAATGAATACTTAAAGGGTACATACAAATCCCCTAAGTTAATTGGATAATAGGGTCTATGGGTACATAGGAATCCCTTGACCAGTAAAAGTTTGGCTAAGGAGAATACTTGCAAGTTATAGTCGGTATAGCGATACCACTACTAAAAGCCTTGGTTAATGATAATGGAATAATGGTTTGGTTAAAAAATAATTTTAATTGGGCAATAATGGCGGGGTGTGAAAGCTAACCGTAAAGGTGGGAGTCCAATGGACAAACACAAAAACTCATATTTTCTGACATGAGTAGTAGGTCATGATCACTTTATATGATATTTAGGAGGTACGTGGGAATCCTCTAGGTACACTGTACTATGTATCATGGGGAGTGAAGGGTACATGGGAATCCCTGACTCTTATGGTATGTCTAGTTTATGCTGCACACATTTTAAGGCCTATTCAGGGGGTTACACTGGTCCCATATAACCCGTGGGTAGTTGTAGGACATGTAAGCTTCACATACCCAGGTTAAAGATTTTAAATGCATGCTAAACCGATTCCTTTTTTCCGGTATGGTTATATATATGTATGGGTTGTGTGCATATGGATGGTTTTACATGGTTTTCTTAAATGTCATTATTTTATTCTTATCCTGAGTTCATGCTAGTGTTCACCTGCTAACCCATCTTCGGGCGGCTGTATCCCTATGCGATGCAGGAACGACCATTCTACTCTTCCTACGTAGCATTAGGATATTTGGGGGCCAACATTGGATTGAAGTGGTGAGCTTCTATATTTTTGGAAGGATCCATTTCATGGATGTTATTTCATACATTGGATTATTCATGGATATTGGTTTTGGCTATGGTTGGGGGCATGTCCAAATTGAATTTTTGTATTCTTTTGGTTAAAGGCTTTTGTGAAATTACTATGAGTTGGTATAGACGGGATCTATATTAGTGTTATCCTTAGAATTGGTATTGGTATTGGTATTGGGGCTGACACAGGCTAACTGTACTGTTGGTTGTTCCATCCTCTTTTATTTGGGGATTATATGTTTAATTATTAATGAAACTTATTCGGTTATGGTCAAATTTAAGGTTTTGGTTTGGCTTGGTATGATTAGACTATTGGTATGGGATGGTTGGACTAGATTGGGTCAGTCATGATCATGATCCTATCCCAGATTTTTCATGTGAAAAGTTATGCTATATATTTATATGTTTGAAATTCAACCAACTCAGGACAGGCAGCTGGAGGTTGGGTTGGGTAACGAAGATGGTCTCCGGTCTCGATCGGACTTAGGATGCCTATTACGATAAGGTCTCAGGTCAAGTTGGTATCAGATCTTTAGGTTCATGATCAATTGAGGGTCCACAAAGCCTTATATGGTAGAGTCTCTTTTAGGGGTGTGTTGTACGCCACACTCATAAGAGATAAGCTACGGTGCATTTAGGAATGTTTCACTTTCTTGGTATTCTATTTTCAAGTTTGGAGTCTAAGTCCTAGAATTCTTCTCTAATACTTGGTTGTTCAATTTTCAAATTATGCCTTAACGATCTAAAACACAAAATAAAATTTCTGTCCTATCTGGGGATGATATTGATTGGGTACGTCCTACACCTGGAGTTCGTACTCTCTCTTAGGTTCCTATCTTCGATTGTTCTGGAGTTCCAATTGCTACTAGTCCTCCTCAAGGTAAGGTGACTAATGCCGAATTTCATCAGTTGATTCATACTATTGCTCAGTTGGTTGCTGCTTAGGATACACGGGATGCATCTGGTGGGTTGTCTGTTGAGGCCACAGGGGTTGGCCAATTTATGAAGTTGAATCCTCTTTCTTTTATTGGTGTAAAGGTGGAGGAGGATCCTCAGGCTTTATTGGATAAAATAGAGAAGATATTTAGGGTAATAAAGGCTACAAATGAAAGGCGTAAATTTTGTAGCTTATTAGCTCAAGGATATTGTGTACCAATGGTACGAGGAGTGGGATAGGGATAGAGGTGATGTGGAGGAGTTGTACTTATGGGATGCTTTTTCTAATGCTTTTCTCGATTGTTTCTTTCCTCAAGAGCTGAGGGAAGTGAAGATTAAGGAGTTAGTGAATCTCAAGCATGGTAAAATGTCTATCAAGGAATATGCCTTGAAGTTTTATCAGTTGTAAAGGTATTCTCCTGATTTAGTGGCTGACATAATGGTGAGAATGAGAAATTTCACTTCTAGGCTATCTCAGGATCTGATCCTTGAAAGCAAGACTGCTTTGCTGATCAAGGATATGATATTTTGAGCTTGGTTGTCCATATACAACAGGTAGAGGAAGAAAAGAGGAAATAGGAGAAGTTTGGGGAAAGAATAGGTAAGAGGAGTAGGTTCTCTAAGCAAAGTGGTACTCAACAATAGGGTAGTCGGAATAGAGGTAAATGGCCAAAGAAGAAGTGGGAAAGTTTTGGTTCCCTCTCTACTGCTAGCACTTCTTACCCGAGGTATTCGGGCATCGGCGCCCATAAGGTGGTGATAATTTTAAGACACAAGGTACCTAATCTCATATGAGTGGGGGTCAATTGGCTTCTTCATGCCCTTCTTTTTGGTTTTATGGTAGTCATTATTGGGGCTATTATGATGAAGGCAGGGAAAAGTGTTTTAAATATGGCCAGCCAGGCCATTAGCTCAGAAATTGTCTAGTCAGAAAGGGTGCTTCAGGAGTGGTCAAAGCTCTGGTTGCTTAGTCTTTTACTCTTGCACCTAGTGGTGCGGATTTGGTGTCTGCTCCTGCTTTTGGTTTGGTCACAGACCGGAATAGGTTATATGCTCTTACATCTCGGCAGGAATCTGAGTCATTACCTGTTATCATTACTGGTACGTTATAACTCTTTTCTTGTGACGTTTATTGTCTGCTTGATTTGAGGTCCACTCTTTCTTATGTGACCCAATTTGTGGTTGTATGTATTGGTTTTGATCCTGAGGTTGTCTCAGATCCTTTTTCTATTTTTACCTCAGTAGCTATATGGTTATTGCTGAAAGGGTCTATGGGGGGGGTGTGGTATCTATGGGTGGTAGGCAAACTTTGGTGGATCTATTTGAACTGGATATGGTAGACTTTGATGTCATTATGGGGATAGATTGGTGTGTAACTTGTTACGCATCCTTGGAATGTCTGACCAGTGAGGTTGTCTTTAGGTTCCCTGGTGAGCTAGTTATAGAGTGGGAGGGAGGTTCCCTAGCTCCTAGGGGGAGGTTTATTTCTTATCTTAGAGCTCGGAGGTTAATCTCTAAGGGTTGTCTTTATCACTTGGTCTGGGTTAAAGATTCTAACCCGGAAGTTTCTTCTCTACATTCAATTCTGGTGGTAAATGCATTTCCTGAGGTTTTCCTAGTGTTTCTCTGGATAGGGAAATAGAGTTTGGTATTAGTTTGGTTTTGATACTTGTCCAATATTTATTCCTCCTTATAGAATAGCTACGGCTGAGTTGAGGGAGCTTAAGGAGAAACTTAAGGATCTTCTGGATAAGGGATTTATTTTTCCTAGTGTATCCCCGTAAAGTGCACCAGTGTTGTTTATGTGCAAGAAGGATGGTTCCTTCGGATGTGCATTGACTATTGACAGGTGAATAAGGTGGTGGTCAAGAACAAGTATCCTTTCCCAATGATAATGATAATGCTCTACTTACACGTCAATTTAAGTGCAAGGCGGTAGTCGTCAATATATTTACCCAACTTTGGAGTCGAGGTCGAATCCACTAGGAATAATGTGAGTGGTGATTAATTTATTTTGGAACGATAGATACTAACAAAATTCAAACCAATAGTACAAGAAGATAAAAGTGGGGGGAGGGTAGGAAAGTATCACACTTAATATTTCTGTTTGGGTTTTTTGAGTACAAATTTGGAGCTACGAATAATTAGAGTCTAGGCAATTAGGTACGGATCTTAGGATTATGCTTTCCTAGGGGCCACATATGCATGAGTATGTGATAACTTGATGCAAATTCTAAATGTTGGTGATGTGGTAGGTTAGGTTAGACATCCTTGAGTCTAGTTTGCCAAAAAAAAAACCTCAAGGGTGTCACTCATTGACCCTCTCGAGTAACTAATGAGTGCTTAAATCAAAACCACCTAATACCTCAATTAAACACCCCTATTTCTAGGATGGTGCCCTTCTCGAGTACCTAATGAGTGCTTAAATCAAAACCACCTAATACCTCAATTAGACACCCCTATTTATAGGATGGTGCCCTAAGTATAGTCAACTTTACAATCACCCTTATGTCTAAGATAGTGAAAATTAGTCAACAATGCTCACAAATTGTCTATTATTGCCTTAGTTCCCACATCCCTCTTTCAAGGATGTTGTGGTTTCCTAAAGTTCACCCAAACCCCTCTTTCAGGGATGGTTTAAGCTTTCAAGAGCTTGGGATTTTCATCCATCAAACCCATTTGGGTATTTAGGGCTTTCACCTACAAAATCCCAACCAATATACTCAAGAAATAGTAGAATCCAACATCACAAACTAGTAAATGTACAAATAAATAACATCCCACATTTATTTACATCTTATTCTAGCATAATCCCAAGAGGAAAAACTAGCTACTCATAAGATAAATAAGTAAAGATTTTAACCAAAATCTCCATTCATTTAAGTGAATGTTACTTCAAAGTATGAGATCCAACAAATCTTCAATGGGAGTTCACAAATTCTTCACTTGGAAGTGACTCCAAAATATTCTTCACCCGAAAGTTATACAATATTGTCTTCTCCAAAAATGGAGGCTACAAACCTAGAACAATGTCTAAAAATTGGGGAAGATAGAATATTATCTATGATTAGGGTTTGAGTCTTCCTTTTGTCAAATTTGGGATCAATTGCGTGCATTTAAATTTCTTCCCTTGGGTTGCATTTTTTTGCTAGACTGCGATCGCATAGGCTTGGCCGTGACCACGGTAGGTTGACCTTATTGACTGACCACAATTGCAATCCTCACACCGCGACCGTGGTAACTGAGACCATGTCTGGTCCAGGTCATCAGTTGCACTTTCTTGATTCCTTTTGATCCTTTTTAGCTCCAATCTATATCTTTCCATCATATCAACAATGTACCTACAAAATGTGGATATTAGTGCATTCAATTGCAATTATATCTCATTTATTCATTCAAAACATGGTAATGTACAAGAATGTTGAGTGCAAATGACTAGTAAAATCGCCACTCATCAACACCCCCAACTTAAAGCTTTGCTTGTCCTCAAGAAACACTACCCCTTATCATGAGACATTACATTTTTATGCCTAATTTTCATACCTCAAAGATCACAATGACTTCAAGCTTAGTCACTACCATAAGTAGCTTATTGCACATAGGCTAAGCTATTCTTACTACACCCTTTTTTATCAAAATTAATTTATACTCTATTTGCCTCATTGCTTGGAATATGACAAAATCACCTACCTAAGCTCATTCACATGCCTCCTCACAAGAAAGAAAATTTCACACACCAAGCTACCAAATATGCAATAAGAAATTTAAGTACAAAAACTCTCTCCCTCACAAATGAACTCTCTATGTCAACAAGTGTCATACCATAGGATTGCCTCTGTTTTAAATCGCCACTACAAAAAAAGTAAATGGTTGAAGATATCAAAAGACTTTTTGAGCTTGTAATGTAGGTTCGGGTTTGGGTAGGATATCATTTAGGAACAAAATAGCTACACTCTTCCTTGAATATCTACATCACACTATTTAATTTGCCTTTTTGACTATGGGCCACTCCTCTTTGATCCTTCTCTTTTCATATGCCTACTTTTTGCTTCCTTTGTTCACTCATATTCTTCTATTTCTTTTTCTTACAATTTTTATGCAATTCTTTTCTTTGTTTGACCCTTTTTTTCTGTTCATTTGTTTTCAATGCTTGGGAATTTAGGCATTTCACTAAAAAAAAATTGTGGCCCCAAACTTACTTCCATCAATCTTCACCACCCAAACTTAGGCTTTTAGCTTCAAGTTGCATTTTCAAGTTCAAAGAGGGTATCGTTCAAAAGAGGGATAAAAAGAATAGTTCACAACTTGTAATATGTGTGCCAAAGAAAGATCTTAAGGCTCAAAGTGGGTAACTAGGTATTACACTTATTCATGGGTAAGCTTTTTAGGCTGGAGCGGGCTTCCAATGTCACAAAGAAGTCCTAAGATCCTATCTCCAACCAAATACAATCAAAATTAGCCTTGAAAGACTAATGGGGCAAGTTCTAGATAAAACAAGTATACAAGAGATGAATGCAAAAAGCTCACCACACATGGTCAAGCAAAATTTTCCAAGGAGGCTCAATTGCCTCTCTCGTTAGAGAAAAAATTGGAGTTTCTATCACTATTAACAAGTCAAACATTTGTGGAGTAAAAAGAAAGAAAGAGTTTTGTTACAAGGTTGCTCACATCCATGCCCTTGATTTTTGAAAAATTTTTGGACAAAGGGAGTTGTTTGTTTTGCATTTGCACCATGCTCAATTTGCTAATTTATGGCTACAAACAAAGCTTTAGCCTTATATTTTGACTTAATATGGGCAAACCAACCATATGGCTACTCATACTTCGCCAATGGTGTACAATGGGATCCAAATTTACAATGACACAGGTACTCAGACTTCCCGTGCATTAATGACTTAGATTCCATGGGTACTCAAAATTTCCCTGCATCTATGGCTCAAAACCCAAACACGATGCTTTACCCTTAAGAATGTCGTCACTCAATTTATCATAGGGCAAGACTCGTCATGCATCATCAAAATCAAAATAAAACTAAAGTAAAAAGAAAAAATAAAAATAAAACTACATGATAATCCATGAAAATGTGGGCACCATCAGAGTACCCAAATATAACATCCCAAAAACACAAAACAAAACATCACCCAAAATGTCATCAAACAATACCAAACATAACCAAAAATACATCAGAACAATACAGAGGCAACCCCAACTTAAAAGATACCAGTTTCCCCACTGCGTAGCTAATAAGGCAAAAGAAAAGGGTACCCCCTGAATCAACCTCATAAAGTGATCTCTTCAGTAGATTCTGCATTCTCTCTTCTATCTTTAGCAGTTAACCAATTAGTAAGGGCCTCATTATCACTCTCAACCCTAGGATAAGGCAATCTATTGTGGGGTTTCGGGACCTTCCACAGGACCTTAACTCCCTTCCACATATTGGTGAAGAAATTATCCCTCTTCTTCTCCCTTTTCTTTATCTTGTCATATAACTCCTTAAAATCCTTGTGAGACTCTGCCAATACTGAGTATGCTCTCTCGATCCTGGCCACTGTGGCTCCCTATGTCTCCTAATCCTTGTTGTACTTCTCATAATCTGCGAGTGATATATATGAGTGATGCCTTATGGATGGATATACCGGCCCCTTAGGTAAACCTGAAACAATCTCCCAGATGGCCCTGATGCCCACACTAATATCCTCGAAGGGCCCTGTAGTGGATGGTCTACATGACTCTGACTCTTCAGCTAGAGCACCCTCACCTCAAATATTTAGTGGGAAGATACGGGGACCTAGATGCACCCAGGTATCTACAATATATTCCTCCACTTCTGCTCTCTTGCACTATTTAGTTATAAGGGAAAGAAAGAAGAGAGATGAACCCCCTTGGCTCTTAAAGTTCATCCACTCTAAAAGCACAATATTGAATACATTTAGATCAATCCCAGATAGGATGTAAGATACCATCTGTGTGCAAAACTCTATGACAAACGTCATGTGTGTACAAGGTGACACTCTACTGCAAATGATAGCCAACCAAAGTCTGGCCTCTGCTGAAAAGGCATTCATAGAAATGCCTCTCTTACTAGTAGCCCAAGGAACTTTCTTTCTAGGACATAATATGTTCGCCATCCAGGTCTTTGGCTCGCATGCTTTCACCTAAAATTGAGTCATATCTACATCAAGAAGCCCATAAACCTTATTTACCTACTAACTCTGAAATGTATTTTCTTTCCTCGAATAATCATCACAGATTTTATGAGAGATACTACACTAAGGTTAGCGTAGAACTCCCAATGCCCAATGCTCATTAGCATAGCAAGGTTCTAGGGAAAAGCATTTCCACCCAATGGCAGTGAGTCTGACATGGAATACTGGGAGTTTCTCCAACACTTTATCTAGACAAATACCCCTTTTTCGAGAATAATTTTGTCCTAGGAAAATCAACATAGTAGAGGTTTTGGCATTCAGCTGACATAAATATGGTAATGTCAAAGTCTCCCATCTTTGTAACCTAGTACCTGTAAGTAATACAATCTAGACCAGCATTAGCATTATCATGCCAAAAATATGTTGGATTATTTAGATATACTTATGTAGTGGTGTAATAGAAGGTTTTGGGGGTGAGAAATAGGCGTGTATATATCTTAGATACTGCAGACGACTGCCCTTAGGTATAGAGATCACGGAGCAATAACTACGATCGCGGTACCTGAGACCATGGTCGACAGTTTAACATATCACTCAAAACATATAATTTTAACCCCAAATTTGTGTTCTAACTAGGCTCATCAACATCATAATCAGAGAACTTAAGCCTAGCATGTGTGATTATAGCCCCATACTCGAAGGAATGCATATTGAACTCATTGGGGCACTGAATCAAACAAATGAGGTAAATGTTAAGTTTTACAATTTTAGGCCTAATTCTGGGTACTCAATACTTCCCCATTGGTGTGTACACCAACTACAATAGATAACAACCATAATACTCATAAACAAGAATGTATTTTGTATTTAAAATGCTATTTCAGGCCTTTCCCTAAACTACATGTTCTAAGCATACAATTATATTAAAAATAACGGAGTTTGGGACAACATACCAAGTAGATGATGCAAGGGGATTGAAATGAAAACTTGAATGCTCTATACAATGCCAAAAATGGTGAGAATTTGAAAATGGGTGTGTGTGAAGAAATGGCAATTGGGATGGTTATTTAAGTTGATTTGACAATAATGGCGGTCCTAGTTTGTGATTGCGGGCATGTGGCCTCTACGATTATGGAGGCACAAGCCGCAATTGTGGTAACTGAGACCAAAGTTTAGGTCTCTTGCACTTCTCTATTTAGTCCAAACATGCGAATTTCACAGCTCTCTTTTTCAATTCCAATCAAAACTCCTCATAGCACTACCTTTTTATTGATTATGCATGAACAAATGCAAAAAAAACTACTCTATCATGAGTAAAATAAAATAATATGAGCCACTTTTCGTGGCTTGATGGGATGCCTCCCATCGAGCGCTTAGTTTAACGACTTAGCACGATGCCTCCTCCACTTTTTTTTATGCTTTCACTTAGAAGATTTAAATCTCCATCCCAATTTTTGTTCACTATGCAATAAGTGGCAGAGGTATAGAAGATTCAAATCTTCCAAGATTAAACTTGGAAGATATGAGAAAGTGATAAGGGAGCTTCTATCTCACCATTTTGGGGACTTAAACCTTTTACCTAATTTAACATTGAATTTGTAGTTTGGCTTCTTGGGTAAAGGTGAGCACATCAATAGGCCACTAGTTGTACATTGGAAGTTTAATTCCTTGGCCATTGATGGTAGGGCTTCCATGTACTCCTTAAAAATGTCAAATCCCAAAATATATGAATCGTATTCCTTCTCCCCACAATCCATCATGTGTCTTGTTGAATGGATTCTTTTCACATCCCCTAGGAACAATGTTGAAAAGTGGTTTGAATGAGGTCTATCCCAATTCTGGAACCTTTTCCTCATAGCACTTTCATATTAAAATGGTCTAAAGTTATCATAAGAGATTTTCTTGGCTTCTTCTTTAGACTCTAGCACCATTTTCTTTATTTTGTCATCTTCAACATCATTTGACTCGGTTGATTGGGAAATCATCAAGGACTCTTTGCTACCAAGATCATCATCATAGCTTGGTTTTTCTTCTTGATGACCTCCTCTTAAGAAAAGGTTAAGGTAGTGGTATTTACAGGTTTTGGTTCCCTGCCCATTTCCTCTATTTTGACAATCTCCCTTCTAAATGCCTCATTGGATTGGTGTATTTCTTTCACATTCTCTCTATTGTAGTTACCCAATCCAAAATAGTTCAAAGCACTACTTCAAAACTATTGGATTTGGTATGTTGTTCTTCCTTCATCTCATCATAAGATCGATCAAACTCATAAAAAGAACTACCAACTCGGTTAGCATAATAAGGGGAAGGGGTATTTGGGTAATCAGTCCAGTATCCATCTCAACCACCACATAAAGGACAATCTTACTCCCGATAGGATCAAGATGGTGTTTCCATCTCTCTCTAAGGAGCATATGTGCAATCTCTTCCAAAGTGAGGTTATCACAATATGGACATGGATCGTCAAGATAAGACTTCCAACTACCAAAATCATATTTGTCGGAAGATACCATATAGAAAAGTAAAAATAAAAACAAAAATTTACCTAACACAAAACATAAAACAAAATCACGAACAAATATATACTAGTTGAATTCAAGCAACTAAGCTAGAATTCCAAACTAACTCAATACATCAAACATTCCCCGACAATGGTGCTATTTTTGATAACGCTCAACTTACACATCAATTTAAGTACAAGGTGGTCGTCGTTAATATATTTACTCAACTTTGAATTCAAGGTAAATTCTATAAGGAACAATGTAAGTGGTGACTAATTTAGTTTGAAATGATAGTTACTAATTAAATTCAAACCAATAGTACAAGAAGATAAAAATGGGGGGTTAGGAAGGTATTACACTTAATATTTCTTTTTAGGTTCTTTGAGTACAAATTCAGGGCTACGAATAATTAGAGTCTAGGTAATTAAGTATGGATCATGGGATTATGCTTTCCTAAGGGCTACATATGCATGATTGTGTGATAACTTGATGCAAATTCTATATGTTGGAGATGTGGTAGGATAGGTTAGAAATCCTTGAGGCTAGTTTGTATACAAAACCTTAAGGTGTCACTCGTTGACCCTTTCGAGTACCTAATGAGTGCTTAAATCAAAACCACCTAATTCCTCAATTATACACCCCTATTTATAGGATGGTGTCCTAAGTATAGTCAACTTCACAATCACCCTTACGTCTAAGATAGTGAAAAATAGTCAACAATGCTCATAAATTGTCTATTATTTCCTTGGTTCCCATATTCCTCTTTCAAGGATGATGTGGGTTCCTAAAGCTCACCCTAACCCCTTTTTTAAGGATGGTTTAAGCTTTCAAGATCTTGGGATTTTCATCCATCAAACTCATTTGGGAATTTGGGGCTTTCACCCATAAATCCCACCCAATATACTTAATCAATAGTAGAATCCAATATCACAAACTAGTAAATGTACATATAAATCTTATCCACATATATTTATACCCTATTCTAGCATAATCCCAAGAGGAAAAACTAGCTACTCATAAGATAAATAAATAAATATTTTACCCAAAATCTCAATTGATTTGATTTGAGAAAATCTAAGTGAATGTTACTTCAAACTATGAGATCCAACAAATCTTCAGTGGGAGTTCACTAATTCTTCACTTGGAAGTGACTCCAAAATATTCTTCACCCAAAAGTGACACAATATTGTCTTCCCCAAAAATGGAGGCTACAACCCTAGAACAATGTCTAAAAATTAGGGAAGATGGAATATTATCTATGATTAGGGTTTGAGTCTTTCTTTTGTCAAATTTTGAATCAGCCATGTGCATTTGCATTTTTACCCTTGGGCTGTATTTTATTGCTAGTCCACGACTTCATAGGCTTGGACATGATCATGATTAACTCACGCGACCATGGTATTTTAACCTTATTGAATGACTGTAATCACAATCCTCAGACCGCGACTACGGTAACTGAGGCAATGTCTGTTCCAGGTCTTCAATTGCATTTTCTTTCTTCCTTTTGATCCTCTTTAGCTCTAATCTGCATCTTTTTATCTTATCAATAATGTGCCTATAAAATGCAGATATTAGTGTATTCAATAACAATTATGTCTTATTTATTCATTCAAAACATGGTAATGTGCAAGAATGTTGAGTGCAAATGAGTGGTAAAATCACCACTCATTAGATAGATGACTTGTTTGATTAGTTGCAAGGTGCCAAGTTCTTCTCTAAGATAGATCTTTGGTTTTGGTATTATCAACTTAATATTAGGGAGAAGTATATCCCTAAAATAGCTTTTCATACTCGGTATGGGCACTTTGATTCTTGGTGATGTCATTAGGTTTAACTAATGCTTTGGCGACATTTTTGACTTGATGAACAGGGCTTTTAGGCAGTTCTTTGATCTCTTTGTCACTGTGTTTATAGATGACATTCTGGTTTATTCTAAGAGTGAGGTGGATTATGCTAATTATCTCTGTGTGATATTGCAGACCTAGATGGAACAATAGTTATATGCCAAGTTCTTTAAATGTGAGTTTTGGTTGAACATTGTGACTTTTCTTGGTCATATTATTTCTAGCAAGGTGATAATTATGGACCCTCAAAAGGTGGTGGTGTTTAAAAACTAGCCTATACCTATGACTCCACCCGATATTCGGAGCTTCTTGGGTTTGGCTAGATATTATCGGTGGTTTGTGAAAAATTTTTTAATTTTGACATTTTCTGAGGGCAATAAAGGGTTTGTGGTTTATTGTGATGCATCTAGGGTGGGACTTAGTCGTGTCTTGATACAATATGGGAAAGTGATTGCCTATGTTTCTAGGTAGTTAAAGGTGCACAAGAGGAATTATCCAACTCATGATTTGAAGCTGTTTGGTGGTAGTTTTTGCTTTGAAAATCTAGCGGCATTATCCATGGAGTGCACGTAGACATATTTTCTAATCATAAGAGTCTACAGTATATGTTCACTTACAAAGAGTTAAATCTCAGGCAGAAGAGATGGTTGGAGCTTCTCAAGAACTATGTTATGAGTCTTCACTATTACCCAGGTAAAGCTAATGTGGTTTTTAATACTCTTATCAAGTTGTCTATAGGGATTTTTGCTCAAGTAGAGAAAAGAAAGTGGGAATTAGTGAAAGATATTCACCATTTGTCTAATCTTAGAGTTCATCTCTTTGACTCTGAGAATGGTGGTGTGATGGTACAGAAAGTGGTTCGGTTATTCTTTTGGTGCAAAGATTAAGGAGAAATAAGTGATAGATCCTATCTTTATGAAAATCAAGAGCAATCTGGGTATGCAAAAAGAATGGTGTTTGAGATATGTGGTGATGGTACTTTATGGTACCAAGGGAGGTTGTGCATTCCTGATATCGATGATTTGTAGCAAATGATCTTGGCTGAGGTATATGAATCACGCTACGTTGTACATCCCGGCTCAACCAAGATGTATTATGATCTCAATAAGATGTATTGGTGGAAGGGTATGAAAAAAGGACATGACTGATTTCATAGCCAAGTGCATGGTGTTTCAACAAGTTAAAGTTGTGCACATGAGGCCTGGTGGGTTATATTAAGAAACTAATTTGCTCAAACAGAAATGGGAGGTAATTAATATGGATTGTATTACCGGTCATTCTCAGTCTCAGAATAAATTTAATTTGATGTGGGTTATTATGGATAGGATGACGAAGTTTGCTCACTTATTTCTAGTGAGGACTACTTTTTTGGCGGAGGATTATGTAAAGTTGTATTTTCAGGAAGTTGTGAAGTTGCATGGGGTTCCTTTTTTGATTATCTTTGATCATGGTACACAGTTTTAATCTTATTTCTAGCGGTCTTTTTAGAAAGGTTTGGGTACCAAGGGTAGTCTGAGTATTGCTTCTCATCCACAGTCGGATGGGACAGTGGAGAGGACAATTTAGACATTATAAGATATGCTTTGAGCTTGCGCGATTGACTATGGTGGTAGTTAGTTTGAGCATCTTCCTTTGGTAGAATTTGCCTACAACAATAGCTATTATTATAGTATTTGTATGGCCCTATTTAAGGCATTGTATAGTAGGAGATGTAGATCTCCTATTGGTTGGTTCAAGCTTGGTAGGTGGATATGTTTGGTCTGGACTTGGTTTATCGAGCTATGGAAAAGGTTAAGGTGATTTAGGATAAGCTTAAGGCTGCCCAAAGTTGCCAAAAGTCCTATGTAGATGTAAGGCATAGAGACTTGGAGTTTGAGGTTGGGGATAGGGTATTCTTAAAGGTAAATCCCATAAAGGGAGTAATGTCATTTGGTAAGAAAGGGAAGCTTAGTCCCAGTTTATTGGTCCTTATGTGGTTTTGTGAAGGGTTGTTCAGGTGGCTTATGAATTGGATTTTCCTTCTAGTTGAGCTCTGTTAATTCAATATTTTATGTTTCCATGTTAAGGAAGTGCATTATTCATCCTCTTTGATTGTTTCTTTGGAGGGGTTGGGTATTTTGGACTCTCTGTCTTATGAAGAGGTCCCGGTTGAGATCTTGAATAGGTAGGTTCATCATTTGTGAGCCAAGGACGTGGCTTTGATTAAGGTTCTATGGCAGAACCATAAGGTGGAAAAAGCTACACAGGAAGTGGAGGAGGACATGAAGCCCAAGCACCCGCATCTGTTTTTTGCTCCTGGGATTTGTGTGGAAGGTATGTGTTCTTCAACACATCTTTATTTTTTGAGTTTGTTAAAAGAAAGATTAATATCTTTGCATCTTTGTTTTCAAACTTTGTTAAAGATTAGAAATATGGTTGATAATTAAATGACTCATGCATGTGGTTACCCCTACGTTGTCCAACATTCGAGGATGAATGTTCCTAGTGGGGAAGACTAAAACACCCTAGTTTTTAGACCTTAGAAAATTTCCTAGATTTTTCATCTCTGGAAGGGGTACGACTAGGAGAACAAGTCATACAGTTGGGTACGGGTGGTATGGTCCAGTTGAATTCTAACCAGTGTTGGTTGGTGGGGTGGATTTAGTTACTAGAATGGGTACCACTTAGGTGGTACGAGTCATATCGGTGGATACAGGTTGTTTGGTTACTTCACTTAACCATAAACTTGGTAACTTAGGTTGGATCTGAGTAAGAGTGGCTCACCATGAGCCTTAAGCTAGGGTATGAGTCATACCCAAGATTCTTATAGGGGACAGTAGTGAAAACTCCTGGATTCTATTTTGCTAGGGGTACGGTTTATGGGTACTAGTCATACACTTGGATACAACTTGGGTTTAGGTGTGTCGTACCTTGGTGAAACACCCTAGTTTTTAAACCTTAAAAAATTTCCTGTAATTCTGGTATCTGGACCTAATACGACTCATGGAAATGAGCCGTATGCTAAGGTACGAATGGTATGGTCCAGTCGTATGCTAACCAGTGTTGGTTGGTGGGATTGACATTGGTCACTGGAATGGATATGACTTGGTAGTACGAGTCATATGGTGGGATACGGATTATTTGGTTCCTTCACTTAACCTTAGACTTGGTAAATTAAGTTGGATCTGAGTATGAGTGGCTTACCAGGAGCCGTAAGCCAGGGCATAAGTCGTACCCAAGACTCATATGGTGGATAGTGTTCAAACTTTTTGTGATTCTATCTTACCAGGAATACGGGTGAAGGGTACAGATCGTATCTTGTCAATATGACTTGGTTTGGATGAGTCGTACACTGGATAGTGTTGGATCCAAGGGTTACGGCTTAGGATACGAGTGGTGGGTACCATTAGTATTGAAGGGTATGACTCATGAGAGTCAGTCGTACCCTAGGGATGGTATTTTGTACAACTTAAGTGGGGGTACTCTGGATATTTTCCCACTTATCCTAATAAGGTACCATGACTTCTAACTCATTTGGGAGGCTATTTACCCTGTTATTCTATTCATTAACACTTAAAAACTCTTCCTAAACACTCTAAAATTTTCTCAAAAGATTTTGGGAAAAGAAGCTAGGTTTCAACTAGAGGACTAATTTGGGGATCTTGTTAGTGGTTTCTCTCTGCCTACTTTGTCAACTAAGGCATGTTCTCATCCCTCATTAATTGTTCCAATTAAGGGCATGGTTTTTATGATTGGTTTTCATGATTTCATTATTATATGATTTTGGGTTTTAAATATGATTTGGGGGTTTTGGTTATAAATGCTTGGTTATGGCTTTCCCTTATTTTTATGCTTTTATATACATTGATGGTGGTTTTGGGTAATTGGTTGCATTAGAATGCTTCTTTGGTAATGGACTTTTATTTTGAAAATACTATGCCCCCAATGTGTTTGATAAAATATCTATAACGATGTTTTCACTATAATACTAGTTTTTCAATGGAACTTATGCATGGTTTAAACTTGGCAATGGAACCCTAAATGGTAGGAATTATTTAAATGGTTTTAAATGGATTGAAAAGTCCTTAGTGGCCATGGTTTTGGTTAATTGGAAATCATGAAGGGTACATGAAATCCCTTAAACCAATATATAATTGGCTATGGACAAAACTTGCAAGTTATTATTGGTATAACAATACCACTCTTAATGGCCTTGGTTGATAAATGGTTAATGGATTAGTTGGTTTCTTGGTAATGGTTTTAATTAGGCAATACTAGCGGGTATGTATCAAAGTCATGGAAGGTGGAGGTCCCGGGGGGACCAAAACTGGAAACTCATATTCACCGATGTGAAGTTAGTCTTAGTGACTGTGTACATGATGTCACACTTTATATTTGGGGGATGTACTAGTTATCCCAGGTTTTCTTCCTTGGTCGTGCGGTTTCACACACTAGAGCCCTTTCAGCAGAGGGATCTGAATCCATATAGCCTGTGGGTGGTTTCAGACGGCAGAGCAACATAGCCCAGGTAAAGGTTTTAATGGCATGCTAAACCCGGTCCCCTTTCCCGGTATGGTTATATATATATGTATGGTTGTGTCCATATGGATGTTTTTACTTAGTTTTATAAATGGCATTATTGTATCCTTATCCTGAGTTCATGCTAGTGATACTTGTTAACCCATCTTTGAGCGGCTGTATACCCACGCTATGCAGGAACCGGCCATTCCACTCCTTCTACATTGTGATTGATGCAGGGACAGCTGTTAGATTGAAGTGGTGAGCTTCCATCTTTTCATAAGGCTCAATTTTATGTTATGGACATTTTTAGAAATTTTGGTTTATTTTTGGCTATTGGTTTTGTCTATTGTTGGGGGCAAGTCCCAACCGGATATTCTTAATCTTTTTGTTAGAGGCTTTGTGGTACTACAATGGGTTGAAATAAGAGAGATCGGTGTTGGTGTCATCCTTAATGTTGGCATTAGAATTAGGGCTAACATCATTGGACATAATTTCTCAATGTTCCATTATATTTCATTTTGGGATTAATCACATTATATTTTGGAACTTATTTGGTTATGGCCTTTATTTTGGTATTGGTTTGGTTTGGTATGGTGGGATGGTTGGTATGGGATGGTTGGACTAGGTTGGATCGGTCACAGTTGTGATCCTATCCCAGAGTCTTCATGTGAGCTATTATACTATTTTCTTATATGCTAGAAATTTGGCCCACTCAAAGTAAGCTAATAGTAGTTAGGTTGGGTAACAGGGGGTGGTACCCGATCTTGGTTGGACTTGGGATGCCCATTATGAAAAAACCCCCGATCGGGTCGTGTCACTTGGATAGTGTTGGGTCCAAGGGGAAAATCCTAGGGTACGAGAGGTTGGTACCACTCGTACAGGATGGGTACGACTCGTAAGGGTACATCATACCCTTTAACGGGAATTAAGTTGTAATACCCCGCATGTTTCTAAGCTAGGAAGTGAATAAGTATTCCTACGTATAAAATCTCCTATCCTGTGATTCATACTTGAGTACATGACTTACAATGAATATCCTAGTGATAGGATAGCTTATGATGCATTAAGCATGTTCATATGAGTCACTTAAGGTAATACAAGCTAAGAGTTTTTGAATCCATCAAGTTTTAGTGTTTGATTTTGTAAGGATCATCTTTGAACGAGTATAACTAGATGTTAATATGGTATTTTGGCTGATTTAGACCCACCAAATTGTAGAGAATCAAATTAGCTTTCCAACGATACCAATTTCGCCTTAATCCAATACCTGAGCGAAAAGTTATGCCCATTTTCGTGAGAGACAGTAAGCATAGACGATGGGTTAGGCGCCGCCCAACCCAAGCATAGGCGATTGGTTAGGCGCCGCCCAACCCAAGCATAGGCGATCACTTGGGCACCGCCTAAGTCAATTCTAGGTGCCAAAAACACTCCGTCTTGAGTTATTTTAAGGGTAATTAATTCTTTTAACACTCCTTACACATCCCTAAACTTAACCCTATGAAATATATAGCTTCTAATCATATTACAACCTTTTTATCATCTCAAAGCTCATCATCCAAGAGCACTAAAAAAGAAAAACAACTAGGTTGCATAATTAAGCTTGAAGATCCGATTTCAAGAAAATTCCTCCGTCAATCATTAAAAATCTTTCCTTCTAAGGTATGCATTGTGTTGATTTATGGATCTGTTTCATCCATAAAGCTCAAAAACCCTCTTTTTTATTATAAAGTATGATTTCTATATTGTTGGGTGTTGATGATCATGTTGTTGATATTGGGTGATTCCCAAGATGGAATCTTTATATGTTTTTATGAATTCATGATATCATATGAGTTGGAAACATGTAAATTTGGTTGTTCATGATGTATAATTTGATGATTTAACCTATGCTTAAGATGTGCATGTAAGGTGTTTGATAAAATGCCTAAGAAACTAGAAACCGTGCAATATAGCTAAATTGTGAATAAGTGAAGGATTCATGATATGCCCTTACGTTCCAATGACTTCTATGTTGATAATGTGCCTTGTAAATGTTGTTGGAATACTCATGAACTATTCTTATGAGATTATGCTATGTTTACTTGCAAATTCTACTTATGAACAAGATGTATGATAACTATGCAATCCACATGAACTTTCATGCTATTGGTATGTGTTGCCAATATGATTATGCAATGAACATGATATTAAGATTGTGCAAGTACTTCCATGTGATATGAAATCCTTTCCATGCAATACATTGTTGATAACCATGCTTAGTATGAGATCCCTACTTATGATATTATAAATTATGGATTCTACTCTTATGATCAAGTCAGTCATGTTTGTCAGTCTCCTTCCATCGAGTCCTGGGGGTACTTGTACCCTAAAACTATAGCTGTGTGCCTAGATCCATGTCATGTTTTATGATATCCGAACTCAAGCTATGATTCCATAGACTTCAATCAGTCATGTGACTAAGGAAAACCTCATGATCTTAGTCAGTTGTCAGATATCAGTAACATTCCGCCAGTCAACGGAATTCAGTAAGATTAAGTCATGCACAGTTAGTTATTCATGTCGAGTCCCTTCAGATAGGAGTAGAGGTTAGCACCGAGTGAACCCAAGGATGGGAAATCACCTGCCAGTTCAGGGTGTGATTCTTAGTAGTCATCCTTGTGTTTGAGAACTACGTAGCCAGCGTAGGTTGAGACATCTTAACCCGTCAGATTAGGGTTGATGAGGTGGCTTAACCCATCAGTTTAGGGTTCCCACCGTTCTCATTGAGTACCCACCAGATAAGGGTCACTCACACACTGTCCTTACCCATGGCACGATATTGACACCCCTCCAGTCGGGGCAGAGATTGGACCCCAGCTTAGCCATAACGAAATACATGGGACATGTCGGTTAAACGCTATTTCCCATAGTTTTAATATTAGTCTCAGTAAAAGAACTCAGGGCGTTCTTCAGATTTTAGTATATACAGGACTGACAGATACAGTCGTCCATGTTATCAGTTTCAGCATCAGTCATAACAGTTATCAGTAAACCATGTATTAGCTTACAGGTCATGTTATCATGTATTCACAGTCCTAGTTTATATATATATATATATGTTTGCACTCCCACGTTCATATTAGTCAGTCAGTGTTGTTCATGCATGAAACCCTTTATGTTCAGCCTACCTTCCTCATATACTCAGTACTCCAGTTGTACTGACGTATTTGTGCTATGGTGCTTTCTTTTCATGTTACACCATAGGTTCCGAGACACGAGCTCCAGCCCAGCAGTAACGGTAGCATTCCAGTCGCAGAGACACAGTGAGTCCTCATTGATTTGAGGACAATATGATTTGATTCATTTATTTATTTCTTCAGTTCAGTTTTATGGAGTTAGTTGGAGACATGTTTCTTCAACTCCTTATTCAGATAGTTTAGAGGCTTTCAGATTTATGTTCAGATTGAGTTGTTTTGGGTATTTTCACCCACATAATTGTATTCAGTTGAACCTTATGGCCTTACAGTTCCATGTATTCCACATTATTATATCATGATTTGCAGTATACAGGTACAGATATTAGTCTTGGGTTAGCTTGTGGTCCCTCGGGGTCATGAGCACCGTGTAGCATTTTGATTCAGCGAATCGGGGTGTTACATAAGTACTGTTTAAGTGAGGGCAATCTGGACATTTCTCTCCTTATCCTAATAATGTCCCAAAAATTATATTGCACTTGGGAGATTATTTACCTTACTATTATATTCTTAAACACTTAGAAAACACTCTTATATCCTCTCTAGAGTTCTTGGGCAATGGAAGTTAGGGTTTCATCTTAAGGAGTAAATTGGGGCTTGTCTTGGTGATTTCTCTCCATCATCATCTTGGTTTAAGGTATATTGTCTTCTCTCATTGTTAGTTCTAACTAAAGGCATGGTTTTATACAATATTTTCATGGTTTTGGGTTTTTAAATATGATTTGGGGGTTTTGGTTATAAATGTTTGGTTCTGGTTTTCCCATTTCTTAATTATGCTTTTATATGCATTAATGGTGGTTTTGGATAATTGGTTGCATGGGAATGGTTGTTTAGTAATTGGCTTTGGTTTGGAAATCCTATGCCCGCAATATGTTTGATAAATGCTTATGATAACAATTTTACTATGTCATTGGATTTCTAATGGAACTATTGCATCGTTTGAACCTGCTAATGGAACCCTAAATGGTTTTGGAATGGTTTGTCTTAATAAATATACTTGTTTACAAAGGAATCCCCCAAGTTAATATGGTAGTAAATACTTGTGGGGTACATGGGAATCCCCCAAGTTAATTGGATAACAGGGTCTATGGGTACATGGGGAATCCCTTGACCACTAAAAGGTTTGGCTAAGGACAATACTTTTAAGTTATAGTCGGTATGACGATACCACTACTAATAGCCTTGGTGAATAATAATGGAATAATGGTTTGGTTGGAAAATGATTTTAATTGGGTAGTAATGGCTGGGTGTGAAAACTAACCGTGAAGGTGGGAGTCCAATGGGCGAACACCAGAAACTCGTGCTTGCTGACATAAGGGGTAGGTCATGGTGACCTTATATGATACTTAGGAGGTACACGAGAATCCTCTAGGTATAATGTACATATGTATCATGGAGAGAGAAGGGTATATAGGAATCCCTGACTCCTATGGAATCTCTGGTTTGTGCATCTATACGTATCGAGGCCCGTTTAGGGGGTTACACTAGAACCATATAGCCCGTGGGTGGTTTTAGGACAGTTAAGCTTCACATACCTAGGTTAAAGGTTTTAAATACATGCTAAACTCGTTCCCTTTCCCGATAAGGTTATATATATATATATGTATGTATGGGTTGTGTGCATATGGATTGTTTTACTTGGTTTTCTTAAATGGCATTATTTTATCCTTATATTGAGTTCATGCTAGTGTTCACCCGCTAACCCATCTTCGCACGACTGTATCCCCCCGCCATGCAGGAACCGACCATTCTACTCCTCCTGCTTAGCATTCGAACATTCGAAGGCCCACTTTGGATTGAAGTGGTGAGCTTCTATATTTCCAGAAAGCTCTATTTTATAGATGTTATCTCATACTTTAGATTATTCATGGATATTGGTTTTGGCTATGGTTGGGGGCATTCTCTAACTAGATTTTTGTATTCATGTGGTTAGAGGCTTTTGTGGAACTACAATGGGTTGGTATGGGCGAGATCGGCATTGGTGTTAGCATTAGCATTGGTATTGGTATTGGGGTTGACATGGGATGACTGTATTGTTGGTTGTGCCATCCTCTTTTATTTTGGGATTAATATATTTAATTATTAATGGAACTTATTTGGTTATGGTCAGATTTATGATTTTGGTTTGGCTTGGTATGGTTGGATGGTGATGTTCCAGTTATTGACGGAACATTTTTCATATTTATCTTGGAAATATTGTATGTTTTCCAACAACCAAGGTTGCATTTAATGCTGGTTTTTAGTGTTTCAAGGTAAGGATCCAGCTGAGGGAAAAGACTTGGAAAATTAGAAGAAAAACACTCCTGACGGTCAAAATATTAGACCGTCAGTCCTGCGATGGACCACCAACTCAACCGTCAAGTCCAAACAGAGTCCATGACTTCAGAAGACCCAGCGACGGCCTATGCGGTGGACCGTCGGCATTGCAACGGACCACCACATTGGCCGTCAATGCTAAACAAAACCAGGCATCCTGAAATGTTCACGACGGCCAACATGGTGGACCGTCAAACTTGCAACGGACCACCACTTAGGCCGTCAGGACTATCCAAAACTTGACTCTCAAGGATCATCAGTGACAGTAAAAATGGTGAACCGTCAGTCTGGCGATGGACCACCACTTTGACTATCAATCTTATCCAGAAAGTGACCTACCAAGATCAGCAGCGACGGACCAAATGGTGGACCATCAACCTTGCGACGGACCATAACTTTGGCCGTTACTTTGGATGCGGGTTTTATAATTTTGAATTTTGAAATCCTTTTAGGCTGGGAACATATAAATAGCCAGTTTTAGGTTTTTTTGGATATCTCTTATCTTTTATTAGGTTTTCCATACTGAAAATACATTGTTACATAGTTTTTCTCTAAGATTCATTAGAGATTTGTGGATCTAGATTCCTTTATCCTGTTTTATATTGAAAATTGAAGAACAAAAATGTAAGTAAACTTTGGATTAATTTATGAATAGTACAATAGTTTCTTCTCTTTCTTGGGTGGAAATATGTGGCTAAGCTCGCATAACTAGGGTTATGGGAGCCTTGATGTGAAAAGCTAATTTTGGATTGTGAATCTAGTAGATTCCCATGAGTAATTGATATTGCATAAACTCTTCTTCACTGTAATGACTTTACTTGGTTACAAACTCGAAAAGTGAGCCCAAGAATAACACTTGTTCAAATAGAAAAGTGCTTGTTGGGAAAAGAAAGGGTTTACATAAATCTAAAGTCTTTAACCTTGGGATAGAGGGTAGATGCCTTAACCAGATCAACCCATATGAGATTATAGTTGAATTAACACCATGTTCCTTAAGTTTGAAAGAATTAAGGGATAAGTTACTCATTTAGTTTGAGAAATTAATGGGTAAACCATAGAATTCAATTACTCTTGCAATAAAAATTGTTCATTGGGAATCCACAATAGTTCAAAACCCTAGATGCTTAAGAAACTTGGTAACCATAACTCTAGTTTGACTTCTCTAATTGAATTACTACTAGCAATATAATAACGGCCAGCAAGCGTGTCATCCTGATGATGATGATTTGGGGATGATGATTTGTTAGATTCTATTAACCTAAGGTGTGCAGAGAATTTGGCTGCACCAGTGAATCAGGATATAAACAGGAATCACCCCTTTAGGGCAAGGCAAGAACATCAACCAGTGCAGTTTAATCTGAATGACGACGAAGATGGAATGGATGGAGTAGGTGTAACTAGAGCTATTATTCCTCTACCTCTAACACTAGGAGCTAAATTTAATATTACCAGTACGATGATTCAACTCCTTCATCTTAAGGGGTTGTTCGGTGGTTTTCCTGGAGATGATCCAAACATGTATTTGGTAAACTTTGTCACCATTTGCAAGTCTTTTGATAATCCAGGAGTGGGTCAGAATGCTATCCGCCTGTATTTATTTTTGTTGTCTCTATCTGGAGAGGAGACACTATGGCTAAATAAATTGACTCCCAACTCTATAACCAACTAGTGCCAATTGAAAGAGGCTTTCCTAGAAAGGTTCTTTCCACCCTCCAGGAGGGTACAATTGAGGGGTGAAATCAGTAACTTCCGACAGCTTCCTACTGAAGCTCTTCATGAGACCTGGGAAAGGTTTAAAAAAAAGTTGATGCAACGCCCGAACTATAACATGACCGATATTCATTTGATGAAGACTCTTTATTGGGCTTTGAACTCTATTACGAAGCCAGTCATGGATAATACTATAGGAGGTTCATTTGTTGACCTTACTTTTCCAGAGGCTTCAGAGATGCTTGATCGGATGACTAATCAGAGTATAGCTTGGCATACTTGGAATTCTATGGTAGCAAGACCTACTGTGTATAGTAGTATGACTGCAAAGCAACGCAAGAAAAAGGAAGAACGTGACCAGGATATGGCACATTTGAAGACACAGATGGATTTGCTGACTAAGCATCTATTGTCTGGAAAAATAGAAAGTTAAAAGCTGTTGCATCCCAGGGAAGAGCTAACTCTGATTCAAAAAAAGAGGCAAACTATCTAAATATCAGGGAGTTTTTCGAGGCAATAGCCAAGGAAATCAAGGTCGGAACTATTACGACAAAGTTGGTTACAAGAATAGAGATCAAGGAAACTAGAAGAGAAAAAATGATATGAGTGGACTATATGTACTTCTTGGAAGTAGAGATAATGCTGCAACTAGCTCTGGAAAGATGTCCATGGAGGACATGATGGAGAAATTATTAAATGGAGTTGACACTACCAACTCTGGGGTAACTACTATAAAGAGTGATTTGTCTTCCATGAGTCAGTTGGTAAACTCACACTCTACTTCTACCAAATAGTTAGAGCAGTAAATAAGTCAACTCTCAGCAGTATTGAATCAGAGGAAGAGAGGAACTTTCCTAAGTGATACAGTTCGAAGCCCTTGAAATGATGGCTCCTGTATGGCAATTACCATATGGAGTCGTAAGGTATTACCAGGACCGTCTGTAGGCAAAGCTGTGGTTGAAGACGTAATTGAAGAGGATATTGAGCATGAAGAAAGTTATTGATAATACACTAGCCAACCATCAGTAGGTGATGAGTTGGATAAGAGCAAGGGAAAGAAGACTCAAATGGTGGTTACTTCACTCCCAAAACCACCTCTTCCATTTCCCCATCGGTTGAAAAAGAAGTCCGACTACACAAAGTTTGGCAAGTTTATGGCCATGCTTAAATAGTTAAAAATCAACTTGTCATTGGTGGAGGCATTGGAGCAAATGCCCAGGTATACAAAGTTCATGAAAGACCTTATTACGAAGAAGCGGACAGTTAGTTATGATACGGTGTACAATCTCCATCATTATGGTGCTATTTCCACAAGGTGGTTGGTGCATAAGAAGGCAGACCCGGGAGCATTTACTATCCCGTGCACTATTAGGCCTCTTGATTTTGCAAAAGCTCTATATGATTTGGGATCCAGTATAAACTTGATGCCACTTATTGTGTATAAGAAATTGGGTTTAGGCGATCCTACTCCCATGAACATGAGATTAGTTATAGCAGACATGTCTGTGAAGTGGCCTGTAGTGATTTTATATGACGTATTAGTTAAGGTGGCAAGTTTCATATTTCCAGCTGATTTTGTCATTCTTGATTGCGAGGTGGACTTCGATATGCCCATAATCTTGGGTAAACCTTTTCTCGCAACCGAAAGTGTACTTATTGATCTAAAGGCAAATGAACTAGTATTCAGGTTGAATGATGAAGTAGTTTGATTTGATGTATGCCAAACCGTGAAACAACATAAAGATATGAGCGTATTTTCTATTGCGGATGTTTATTATGAAGAGGAGCAGGAAGTATCTATAGAGGAAAAATTTATTGTGGAGACTTTAGCTACTGTATTAATGAATTTTCATCAAGACGGTATTGAAGACTATGAGGAGACTATGTGTGCCTTGACAGGCATGGGGTATTATTCTTATGCACCCAAGAAGCTAGATTTGAACTTGAAAAATCATCCAAGTCCACCAGCCAAGCCGTCTATTCAAGAGCCACCTACTTTGGAGTAGAAAGAGATGCTCGATTATTTGAGGTATGTATTCCTGGGTAGCAGAAATACACTACCTGTTATTATTGCGGCTGACTTAGGTAAGCAATAGGTGGAAGCCCTTATTTATGTTCTTAAGAGATATAAGAGGGCTATTGGTTGGACGATTGTAGACATTATCGGTATTTCTCCTGGTATATGCACACATAAAATCTAGCTAAAGGAGGATTGCTATTGAGCATCAGCGTCATTTAAACCCACCTATACAAGAGGTGGTGAAGAAAGAAATCATCAAGTAGCTAGATGCAGGAGTGGTATATACCATCTGAGATAGTAAGTAGGTAAGTCATCTTCAGTGCGTGCCCAAGAAAGGGGGCATGACAGTTGTGGGTAATGAGAAGAACGAGTTTATTCCACTCAAACCTTCTACTGGATGGAGAATGTGTATAGATTACAGAAAACACAACTCGTGGACATTGAAGGACCACTTCCTAATGCCTTTCATGGATCAAATGCTTGATCGGTTGGCGGGAAGAGGTTGGTATTGTTTCTTAGATGGGTATTCTGGTTACAACCAGATTTCTATCACTCCTGAAGATCAGAAGAAGATGGCATTCACGTGCTCATATGGCATATTTTCTTTTAAGAGGATGCCTTTCGGGTTGTGTAATAAACTTGCCACTTTTTAGCGGTGCATGATGTCGATATTCTCAGATATGGTTTAAGACACTTTGGAGGTGTTTATGGATGATTTTTCTGTGGTAGGAGATTTGTTTGAGTTGTGTTTGGTAAATTTGAGTAGGGCCTTGCAGTGGTGTGAGGAGTTCAATCTTGTGCTTAATTTGGAGAAATGCCACTTCATGGTGAAAAAGGGCATTGTTCTCGGACACAAAATTTCAGCAAAGGGGATTGAAGTTGATCGAGCAAAAGTTGAGGTTATATAGAAACTTCCACTTCCAATTTCAGTGCAGGGGTGCATATTTTCCTTGGTCATGCTGGTTTCTATCGGAGGTTTATAAAGTACTTCTCAAAGATTGCAAACCCCCTTTGCAAACTTTCGGAGAAGGAAGTCAAATTCTCCTTTGATGAGTATTGCTTGAAGGCATTTGAATGCCTTAAAGAGAAGCCGGTTGATGCCCTTATTATTGTTACACTAGATTGGTCAAAAACGTTTGAGATCATGTGTGATACAAGCGGTGTTGCCATTAGAGCTGTGCTGGGATAAAAGAAAGATAAATTATTTCATCCAATCTATTATGCCAGAAAAGTGCTGAATGGATCTCAAAAGAACTACACCATCACAGAGCAGGAACTTCTCACAGTAGTCTATGCTTTTGAGAAGTTTCGGGCTTATTTGCTAGGAACCAAGGTGGTGCTCCACACTGACCATACAACCTTGAGATATTTAATGGTGAAAAGGGATGCAAAACCAAGGTTGATTATATGGGTGTTGCTACTTCAAGAATTTGACTTCGAAGTTAAGGATAGGAAGGGTTGCGAAAACCAAGTGGCGGAGCATCTGTCTAGGATGGAAGGCGAACAAGCAGCTAGAGATGAATTTGAGATCAATGATACATTTTTGAATGGGGAAATCTTGGCTACTATTATGGAGAAAATACCTTGGTATGCTGATTTCACAAATTATATGGTGAGCGAGGTGATACCAGAGAATCTTTCCTTCCATCAAAGGAAAAAGTTTCTCCATGAAGTGACCCATTACTTCTAGGATGAGCCGTATTTTTTTGGTGATATGTAGATGGTATTATTAGACGGTGCATCCCAGAAGTAGATATGTTGAGTATACTGGAAGCGAGTCATGCTTCCCCAGTTGGAGGTCACCATACAGGTGATCTGGCTGCAAGGAAAGTGCTTCACAGTGGCTACTATTGGCCTTCCTTATTCAAAGATGGTTACGAGTTCGTGAAGAGGTGTGACCAATGTCAAAGGCAAGGGTCCATCTCAAAGCACCATGAGATGCCAAGGTAGAATTATTTAATGTCTGGGGCATTGATTTTATGGGGCCCTTCGTGAGATCATTTAGGATGAAGTACATATTAGTGGTCGTTGACTACGTGTCAAAATGGGTTTAGGCAGTGGCTCTGGCAAATAATAAAGGGAAGAGAGTTGTTGCATTCTTAAGGAAAAATATTTTCTCTCGCTTCAGGGTACCACGTACCATCATCAGTGATAGAGGATCACACTTTTACAACAAAATATTCAGAGCTGCCTTGGTAAAATATGGAGTTAAGCAGTATAAAGTGGCTACACCATACCACCCACAAACTAGTGGGCAGGTAGAAATCTCTAATTATGAAATCAAAGCTATCCTTGCCAAGACTGTAAATGCTAGTAAGAAGGATTAGTCTAGGAAGCTGGACGATTCCTTATGGGTATATCAAATGACTTTCAAGACACCTATTGGCATGTCGCCATACCAATTGGTTTATGGTAAGGAGTGTCATTTGCTGATTGAGCTAGAGCATAAAGCATTGTGGTCACTGAAGCGGCTTAACTTGAATTAGAATTAGGCAGTGAATATGAGACTAGGGCAGCTGAATTAGATGGATGAGTTCCCTCTTGGAGCTTATGATCGGTCTGATCTATACAAGGAAAGAATGAAGAAGTGCGATGACCGCAGGATTAAAAAGCGGGATTTCCAGAAAGGTGACTTGGTGCTTCTATTCAACTCAAGACTTAAACTGTTTTCTGGCCCATTTAATGTGAGTCAAGTCTACTCATATGGAGTAGTGGAACTTGCAAAATAAATATGGAAGTGTCTTTAAAGTAAATGGGCAGCGTATGAAACTGTATATCGGTCCAATTGACTCGATAAGGAGTATTGATACTATCTATCTCGATGAAGTGTGAGTAATCAAGATAGCTGAGTCGTGCTGCGATGATAAATCAGGCACTAGTGGGAGTCAATCCACAGTCAAAATGCTCAGCGACGGCCAACATGGTGGACCATCAACCTTGCAATGGATCACCACTTAGGCCATCAGGACTATCCAGAACTTAACTCTCAAGGATCATCAGTGACGGTCAAAATGGTAGACCGTCAGTCTTGCGATGGACCACCACTTTGATAGCCAGTCTTATCCAGAAAGTGACCTACCAAAATCAACAGCGACGGACCAAATGGTGGACCGTCAACCTTAATTTGGATGCGGGTTTTATAATTTTGAATTTTAAATCCTTTTTGGATGGGAACATATAAATAGCTAGTTTTAGGTTTTATTGGATATCTCTTATCTTTTATTAGGTTTTCCATACTGAAAATACATTGTTACATAGTTTTTCTCTAAGATTCATTGGAAATTTGTGGATCTAGATTCCTTTATCCTGTTTTCTATTAAAGATTGAAGAACAACAATTGTGACTTTTGTAAGTAACCTTTGGATTAATTTATGAGTAACACGGTAGTTTCTTCTCTTTCTTGGGTAGAAATGTGTGGCTAAACTCCCATAAGTAGGGTTATGTGAGCCTTGACATGAAAAGCTGATTTTGGGTTGTGAATCTAGTAGATTCTCATAAGTAATTGATATTGTATAAACTCTTCTTCACTTTAATGACTTTCCTTGGTTGCAAACTCGAAAAGTGAGCCCAAGAACAACACTTGTTCAAATAGAAAAGTGCTTGTTGGGAAAAGAAAGGGCTTACATAAATCTAAAGGTTTTAACCTTTGGATAGAGGGTAGATGCCTTAACTGGATCAACCTATATGAGATTATAGTTGAATTAACACTATGTTTCTTAAGTTTGAAAGAATTAAGGGATAAGTTACTCATTTAGGTTGAGAAAGTAATGGGTAAATCATAGAAATCAATTACTCTTGAAATAAAAATTATTCATAAGGAATCCACAATAGTTCACAACCCTCGCTGCTTAAGAAACTTGGTATCCATAACTCTAGTTTGACTTATCTTATTGAATTACTAGTAGCAATATAACCTACTATTGGATTACTTGCTATGACAAATATTTGAATATAATTGATCAATCAAAATCCCCCCTCTATTCTAGAACCTTTGATCAACAGTCTAGTAACAACCACAATACTTAGTGAACACAGTATTTCCAGTGGGATTCGACACCCAACTCAGTTGGGTTCTATATTTGACAGTGGACACTTATACTTTCTAACGAGAGTTGTAATTTGGGAATATCAGATGGTTGGTATGGGATGGTTCGACTCGGTTAGGTGGGTCATAGTCGTGATCCTATCCCAGAGTAATTATGTGAAATATTACAAAATCTTGTTATACGTTCAAAATTCAGCCAACTCAGTGCAAGCGGCTGGAGTTTGGGTTGCCTAATGGTGGTGGTCTCTGATCCCAGTCAGACTTGGGATGCCCATTACGACAAGACCCCGGGTCAGGTCGGGTCAGTTTGGGGGAAAGAGACTTAAGCAGCAGCTCCCTTCTTGCACTTTTAGCATTGTGTGCGTCTAACAATTTTTTGGTAAGGACTTTCACTTCAGCATTCAATCCTTGAATTTCAATAGTCAGTTCTACCACATGTACCTGGATTTTGCATTTTCAGTTGCAAGTACATCAGTGGTAGCTGGTCCCTCAGAAGACAACTTTTGATTCTGCAACTCTAGATACACTATCTCAGCATCTTTGGCAGCCAACATAATCCTTAACTCATCCATTTCTTTGTTGAACCTTTCCTAAATAGTTAGAAAGTCAGATACTTGAGACACAGATCTAGCTTTACCCTCTATACATTTATTTTCCACAATAGTTGTCAGGTTGATCATCTGTTTGGCTTTTCCAGGTGTTCCTCTAGTTCTATTCACACCATAATGTTCAAACTTCTTGTTCAATGGATATCCTTATGGCATTCCATATTTGTCTTCTTTTTCATAAAATACTTTATGCATATACTCTATCATTAGAGAAGGAAGACTAATCAATTCGAACTTGCTCAATCATTAAATTTCAAACAATTCAACACTAGAGGCACTTGTTATTTTTTCAAACCGTGGAAATAGGACCTTGTTGATGAACTCAAATACCAACTAATACTCATTCTTCAAAAACTTTTTTTCACTGCAGTTGTTGATGTCCCTCCTACCTTTGATGCCTCAATCATGAATTCAGTAGTAGGTTGTCGATTCATCACAGTTCTTATCCCTACAACAAGTACATCCAGGATTTCTCCAAGTGTTTCTTCATCCAGATTAAGAACCTTTCCCTGCACCTATGCAGTCAAACTCAAACCATTCTCTGATAATTCCATGGAGTAGTAGAATTCTCTCACTCACCATCAATCACAATGGGAGTTGGTTTTTCTAGCAGGTGCCACCAGCCCTGATGACTTACATACTCTACCATTTCTACCATCCCTGGTTTTTTATAGATTCTTTGATCAAATACTCTCCTAGATAGAACCTTTTATGTTCTCCGATTCCCAATCCTTGTTTTTCTGTACATGTCATTCTTTTCTTTATTATTTTTCTTTCTTTTGGGCTCACTACTTAGCTATCTCGTTTCATCTATTTTTCTCTTCATGGGACCGAGTCCCTCAGGATCTTGTTTTTCTTGACGGCTATATGTTTCTACCTCATTCCAGTTGAACCACTAGTCATTGGCTTAGAGAACCTGGTCCTTTCAGCAACCTCATCTTTCTTTCTTGTTTCCTTTATAGCAGCAACAACTTCTAAATCTATGTCCACCTCTTTTTCAACCTCCACAATATTCACAGTTTCTTTCTCCTCTAATGGAATAGACTTTTTGAGCCTTCTTCTTCTTATGGTTGAAGCTTTGTTGGCTTTCATGGAATCTTCCAATGTTTTCTTTTTAGAATCTCTTATATAATAGGTTCTAGTCACCTTTACCTCTGATTTTATCACTTTTAACTTACCTATACTTCTTCTCAGCTTCATTATCGACCATCTATGAGGCACTTCATCCTCATCCTCCTCATCTACCTCATCTGGTGGTAACAACATATCTTTTCCTCATTCTATTTATATTTATCACCCACCTTCTATTCTTTTCTAATTATTGAGCTTTCCTTGGTGTTGTATCCAAGTAGTAGTAAATTCTCAGCTACCTAAATTTCATTAGAGGAAAGACCAACCCTTTTTACCAAAATTTCTTTACCAAATAACTTAGCAAAAATAGGTTTTAAATCTGAGAGTGAAGAAGAGTCAGGTGCTTATTGTGTTTTAGTGTGTTCAGCATTTTTAGATTTTTCAGATGACTCAAGAATTTGGAAGCTTCAGGCAATTTTGAATTTCATGGAGAAGAGGGAGTTTCAGGTTGAGATATTTCTTGCTCTATTGCTGATACAAATTCTTCGTTTAGATTCTTAATTATGAATGATTGAGCATAAGCTTCTGAGATTAAGGAGGATTCAATGGAGACTAACTCAATTATGGGTTCTAGACATTCTAATAAAGATTCAATTTATTTTTGGGGACTACAGATGATGTTTTCTGTGGTTTTAACTTCAGAAGAATCAGGATGTTCAATTTGGGGATGTCTTGTTTGACTTTTGAAAGTTTTGACTACTTCAGGAACTTTTGATGGGTTTGAGAAAGTAATAATGTTGTTCATTTGATTTTGAAAGATAGAGATGAGCTGGATTAGAAGATTTAGAAAGATAATTTGGAATAGTTGAGGAATAATGACAAAAAGGTCTCACTCAGCATTTTAAGAGGTGACCAATATCTTTAAAAGAAGTTCCTTTTGATTTGACATATCTAGACCTAAAAAGAGCGACTCATTATTTTGCACAGAAATTGACACTTGTAAAGGAGAAAACACACATAGCTTTTTCAGACAATATTTTATAATTATTTTAAGCTTTATGTATAGGTACTAACCTGAGTGATAGGACCAGTTCCTTTATCTTTTTGACTAAATTTTGTACTTGTGTTGGCTTCAACTGTTCTCCTCCTAAGTTGTTCTCATGAGTGTATACCTACAAAGGTATAAAGCTGTGTTAGATTAACAAGTACTTATTCTACCAAGGATACCTGCTTCCTTAGCATAGCCAATTCTTAGAGTTACACTAATTTAAACGTCAAGTGGTCTTGATCAATTCATATTTTAGCCTCTTCACACCTTTTTGTCTTGATACTACCACCACAATTTGTCAGGGACCAGGTCCTTTGAAATTAACTATTTCAAAATATGACACCTCCACTTGAAGTGTCTAGAAAGAGAGGTTGCATTTAGATCTTCCATACTTAAGCTTTGAACACTATCTTTTAAGGAGTATTATTAAAAACATTCCCTTTTCTCAAGCCTGGAATCATGATCACTTTTTTGATTTGGGAACCCACTTGAGTTTTGAGTTCCTAGTATGAAGACAAAGGTGTGATCAAGACTTTCTTGTCCCACTAAGGTAGAGAATTCTTCCTCACCTTTTTCAGAGACTTGAACCTTTTAAACCATGTTCTCTCCTACTGATCATGTCTGAAGTTATTCATTCTAGCTCTTTTCAAACTTTGACTGCTTTCCTTAGTGTGCCCATCCTTCCCATAATGAGTACATATAGGATTAACAGCCTTGTTTCTAGCCTCGTTAACAGTCTTTTCTTGCCACCATACAGGTTGGAATTTTCTTTAATAGCCTATTCCTTTACCATTATTTACACCTTGACAAGTCAAGTTAGAATGAATCAGTGAGGAAGTAGTCCATTTAAGAGACTTGTTCAACTCTTCTTTCAAGTGGACCAGGTCTCTCTCTCTATCCCCATCCTGTGAAGTACAGCCATAAGGTGTTTTTGAGAATCCCTCAGTCTTTCTTTAAGATCAGTTTGAAGCCATGAAGCTTCTTTCTTCCCTTTTTCATCTACCTCTTTTACCTTCTTCAGACTACTTATCAAACTCAGATTTTCTAATTTTAACTTTGTAAACAATTCTTCAGTTTCAAAATTTTTGAAAGTTAAAGCAATCAAATTATGTTCTTGATTCTCTACTTTCACTTCTAATGCATTTTTCTCAGTAGGTAGTTCACATACAGAGTCTATCAGCATACTAGAAAGCCTTTTTATCCTTTTAACAGAGTAGTTATCTAGATTATCCTTAATATCAAAAAGAGTTACCTCTTTTTCTTTTTCATCTTCTGAGTTTTCCATGAATACAAATATGGAATCATAGATAACAGGAATGTCTTCTACTGCTAGCATAGAAACATCTCCTAACTTTTTATCTTTATTAGGTTCACTGAAAGAATCTCCCCATGCTGTCAGAGCTTGTATTACTACATACTCAGCTGTAATTTTCCTTTTTGACTTTTCAGGGAACTGATCATTCTTTTGCATTTGGTAGTTTCTCATAAATGCTTCACAGCTACCATTTTTGTGACAGCCTTTGATATTACCATTTCTTTTTGTAAGTTGACCACCCTTTTTATAGCTTTAATAATTTTTGTTGCAAAAAGTGTAACATCAGTGTCTTTTTCATCTAGGTCAAACTCTAAAGCCTTCAAGGTCAGGAAACTCTCCATTTTTGCTTCCTTTCTTTCCACCCCTAGTTCAGCTATAGCAGCCATGATGACCAGAACACTCTAGATATGAACTTTTTAGAGTAAACCTGCTCTTATACCAATTGTTGGAACCCTTAGGGATTGCACCACATAGTGAGGGACTAGGTCCCTTAAAATCAATCATAAGCGATAGAATAGTAAAGCAATTATGAGGTGCTATAAAACAAAGGAAGTGCAGAAAAGTGAAAAAACAAGAATTTTACATGGAAACCTAGAAAGGGAAAAACCACAGCTTGCCCTAACAAACACTTCAATAAATACACTATAATTAACCTCCTTATTATAGTCTAGATTTCAATCTACCTCTAGGCTCCTTTCACTTGTAATAACACTACTACAAGCTCATCTTGGCAACTCTACCAAGGACTCTCTATGTTGATTAACTCTAATCAGCAACAAGCTTAGGAAACTCTACCTAAGAACCTCTCTCAACAAACGAAGACACTACTCTTATAGCATGAGTAGCTCAGCTACAAATGATTACTCACTCAAGAAAAAACATAATTTAAGCTTATATAAATAGCTAAGAACTTCAGCAGTGCTGAATTAGGGTTTTTGGTGCCTCTCTTCACTCTTTAGAATTATGCAAAAAACTATTTGATGAAGAGGCGTCTCTTTCTTTTTATAGCTGAGTGATGATAAGGGCTAAAAGATCATTGGACCAGCTATCCTAATCAGTACAAAACAGCACCTGTAATTTTGTTACACAAGAGGATAAAACTGTGCAGACAATGCGTGCCAGGTGTACTGTACCTTACATATCCAGGGACCTGGTCCCTTCTAATTAGCTTCTCATCATCAAAACTACACAAGGCACTTTTTATCTTATTTTTCCCTTCTTTATACCCACTATACATTACACACCCCTATGATAGATAACCTCAACTTAGGCGATTTACCTGAGTTGAAGTGCACAATGTCCAAGGAGGACCAAGCCCAAAATAGGTTCACTATAACACAAATACGAAGGTGAAAGGTGAAAATAAAGAAATAGGCTATAAGGTTCAAAACAGGGATCAAGGGATACTATTTCACAATGGGAAGGTCATTTAGACTAAAAGTGGACTAAACTTAAAAATTGCCTATGATCCTTTCCTAACTAAATATCCTACAACCTAGGCAAGACTAATCGATCAAGTTCTGAATCAACACACAAAGGGAATAGTATCTCACATACATAAGACATAGAGTTATATCATAAGCTACTATATATCTGGTTCATGCAATTGTTAACAATGATTACCATGTCCCTAATCCTAATGTCGTACCAAGATTCTCAATAGTCATATATATATATATATATGACATAGTTCAAAAACAGAAAATTGGAGAGGTATTATCATTTATCTCAAAAATAAAAAAAAAACATAGCAACTGCGCCAGATACTTATTTTTCTCCTAGTTAACCACAAAACATCACAATATGCCTAAACATGCCGGATCTACTAGGAACACGACTCTGGAGAAAAGAGGCACGGCAATAAAAACCCTAAGAGGACATTAAGACCCACAAGTAGCCCCACCCTTATCTTAAAATCATGTATTGTTCTCAATGAATCAAACTGTTACAAAATAAGAGAGTTACGAACATACCTGTGGCACCATAGGTGCAGAGATCTGACGTCAATAATACAAATATGAATACAAACAAAATACCTTGGGTTGCCTCTCAAAAAACTCTTGATTTCACGTCGCGGCATGACGAGGCTTAGTTGGGTACTCAGACTTCCCTAACAATCCCATGGTTAACTTGATTACTCAAACTTCATCAAGGTAGCCCAAAAGTTTGCCTCCAATTTTCTCTTTCCACTTTGAACTTATGAATTGCACCTCTAATTATTTTTTTCTGTTCCCATTATGCTCATGGGGTAAAGATAGAAAAATAAAGGACCAAAGAAATAGATGTGGCATGTTATACTTCTTAGCCCTTTTGTGAGAAATGTAGTTCTTTGATTCTATCTCAGCAAATTTAATAATATAGACATGTGTTTCCTCTTTCTTACACTCTTCCTCAGGCTTGAATGGCTTGACCAAGATCTGACTATCCAAACATAATGTGGAAAAATATTTAGAATGAGGTCTAATATGCCTCAACTCATGATTTACAGTCTTCTTTACATCCCCACATAATTTTAGTATGCTCTTCTTAAGTGTGACACTATCCATAAGAGTATGAGCAATTTTTGACTCCTTCAATTTTAGCTCCTCAAGTTGGCTTCTAAGAATTTTTTAGTCTAACTCCACCCATAACTAGGTTGCTGGGCATTACACACAACAACTTTTTCATCCAACTCAACTTGTAAGTGGTAGAAATCTAAGACAAACCTATCAACCTATTGAATACGATATTGATTTCCTTTTTCATGGAGTGCCAACATCTCAAAAGTGCTCTTATTATGTTCCAAAATATATTTATCATGCTTTTGTAATAATGCATCATATCAAAATGAAGAGGATCAATAAATAAGGAGTCATCATCACTCCATAATTCCTCTGACAGGTTTTCATCTCAAGAAGAGTAGGAAAAAAAAAACAAAACAAAAGAAAATAAAACCCTATAACTCTAAGAAATTCAATAAAGAACTCCAAAATCGTATTCCTCAGCAACGACATCAAAATTGGATAATGCACAAAGCTAACCTCCAAAGAAGTATGTTGCGGTCATAGTCAAATATAGTAACCTAACTAGGTTGGGGTCGATCATATAGGGAATAGGCCAAAAGTCCTTCTTGAACTTGTTAAAATCATCAAGTAGTATGGGAAAGTAAAAGGGGGGATTTGTTGAAATAAAAAAAAAAGAAAAAGAATTAGTTGCTCTTGGTTTTAAACAATCTAATACGAACACTAGGCTTGTGTTTCCCCTGGATCCTCAACTTAGTGACTTATCGTGCACTGTCGAACTATTCCAATGCCTTGCAAGCAGAATTTGATAAGTATGTACCATCAAACATCGTTTGGACTAGTTGATGGATTTCACCCTTTACCTTTTGAGTCTCAGGATATCACCATACTAACCCTTATCCTGAATCCCAGTTAACTATTACCTTTTGGGTCTTTAGTTATTAAATGATAGTAAATCATACTTAGATAATACCTATTAGTGTGAATCCACCGTTAATCTTCAAATTACTATTGTAATTTTTTTTTCTAGTCACTACATCTCTTTTGGAGTAAGTAGTAAAAATCTAGGCCAGATCTTAACATTAGCCACTGTTAAGAAATATATAAGAACGAAGAAAATCCAATATATGCAAGAATCTTTATCTAGAATGACTTGGCACTTCCTCTACTTTGTTAATCTGCCAGAGTTCCCACAACCCTAGCTAAGGGAATTAGCTATTCTTAGTTATGAGATCAATCATGGAATCCACAAAAAAAATTACAAAATCCATCTCACAATAATAAGAGAAGAAATCCCAAAGTCTTAAATTGAATAACAAATTAAGAACAATAAGATGTTTATGAACTTTTCCCCAAAGGGCCTCCTCCTAAATCAATCAATATGCAATTGTATTAATGTTTGAATGAATAATGAATAAAAAGCCTAAAGGGTATTTATATATTACAAAAACCCTAGAATTCAAATCCTAACTTAAATAGGAAAACTTAACTAACCGCACATAGTAAGACTTAAAAACATCATAGGAGTGCATTTGGGATACATGGAAGTGACACCACAAAGATCCAAGCCAATTTTATAACCATGCTTTAAGTTCATGCAATATCAAACCTCATGTTTTGGTAGTTTTATTAGTGATTTAAATGCATATTAAGGTCACAAACATCTCCTAGCTTATAGGCAAGTGAAAACATCCTTTAGTGATTAAGTTCTTTTGAAGAATATAACGATAGTCATCTTCAAACAAGTATAACTTTTGGATTACAAAAATTTTTTGATCTCAAGACCCACTACAGATAGATAATTGAATTATCTTTCCAACAATACAATTTTTGCCTTAATCTGATATTAGGGTGAAAGGTTATGGCCAAAATGCTGAAGCACTATAAAGTTTTCAAGATTACGACTCGTGATCTCTCATTACGGGTTGGTAGGAGGGAGTCGTAATATGGGCAGTAAAGGCTAAAAATGAGTTTTTGACTATGACTCAAGCCACAAATCGTAGACAAACCTTACGCGTCATGACCTAAGTCATTGGGATGGCTTCCAAACATTTTTTAGACGATTCCTAAGGGATTTTTTGGTCTTTTCCCACTTGTATAACCCCAAAACTACATCCGGTAAGTGACATAAATGCTCAAAATGCTCGAGTAAGTAGCCAAAAACTCCACTTTTTATTTTTTTCTTGAATTTAGCATTCAAAACCTATTTTTTTGCAAAACACTCTAACAACACATCAAATACAGCCTTAAGTACATGCATATTCTCATAGTTTTAAGAATCGTAAGTGCTATATTTCTATAGCACATGATCATTCAAGCATCAAGTTTAAATAAGAATATCTCCTAGAATAAATGAAGTTACATGACTCATTACCTATCAAATTAAAGCTTTTTGAATATTCATTCCAACACCACCAACGGCTCATCAATCCGAGTCTTGAGTAAAAGGTTATGTGTGTTTTACTAAGAATAGTCAAAATAGTCATATACCAGATGAAAATTTTCTATTTTTAATAAACTTTTCACATTCTTGGAGGGTGATTTTGTCCTTTCGTTTTCCCATAACCCCCTATCAGTTTTCTACGTTAAAATTCCCTCTGTTTTTCTCAAGTTTACACGTTAAAAAACTCACTTTCTCCATTAATTTTTATCATATTTTCCCCATCAGTTTACACGTTATAAATCCTTTATCTTTCCCCCAGCTTTACACGATTTAAAACCTTTTTCCCATCAATTTTAGACGTCGTTCCCCATCAGTTCTACATAACTAAAATAACATTTTTCTCTTCTAAAACACTGCCCTTAACAATCTCAGGAGAATTAATTCAAGAAAGCAAGTCTAAATCTCTTTTTTCGAACTCAAGTTAGTTCAGTTGAGAGGTATGTAAAACTATCGTTTCACATATTCTGTAAGTTTTATTATTTCTCTCAATTTAAATTGCACTTGAGATGTCTAGGGTTGAAGGAATTTCATCAAATTTTTCAACTAAATCAGTTCTCCAATAAGTTTCTAGGAAATTTGGAAATAAGCTTCTAGGAAATCTGGAAAATCATTTTAGTTTGTGAATATTGTTTAGCTTGTATGAAACTCATTAAATATTATAAATTTTTGTAACATTTTTGAACCTTTTTAATTTTATATCATGAAACCAGTGGAATCCATGAACCTTGTGAAAATTGATTAATGGATTGGAATTGTAGTATGAAATGTATATTCTATCGAATTTTCTTTTATTCTTTTTGTAGTTGGTTAATGAACTAGTTTGTTCCATAATTTTTATCATGAACTCACTTTTGATTTCCTTACCTCTAAAGGATATAAATTTTTACTTGTTTTCTAAGACATCATAACTAGAAGCTTCAATTTTTAGATGTGAACCAGGAGCCCAAACTAGAACATGTCAAATTGTTCCTAGTTTCATTATGTGCGATGGCAATTGTGATATCAGATATTTCTATAATGTAGAGACACTTTACTTTTCACAAAGTCTCAAAAAATGCTTAGTAAAATGGTAACAATTCACAAGGAATAAATCCAAAGAAGTTGATCTCCTAGAATGAGTCTTTAAAGGACAAATTTGTGATCATGAGCCAAAAGAAGGTTAAAATATGAAAATATACCTAAAATGGCTAACTATGAGCACGAGCCTAAAAAGGCTAAACTATAAACATGAGACTAATAAGACTTAACATTTTGATCAAGAACTAAAAAGATAATAAAACAATATTATGAGCTCAAGAGAGTTAGTTAGTTGACTGTGAAGGCATAGGTTTAAAAGATAAATTCCCAAAACTATATTTACTGACATACGATAGAGATTATTTTACAAGTCGGATGACTCTTTTTTCATGTATCTTGAAAAGGTACTAACCATAGATACATGCTAGCAAAATATGTCATGCCATGTCCTATGCCCGGTAAGGTATAGGATGGCTTAGCTGATTGGATCGAGATCACACTTCCATGTGATCACATGGTGGTTTATGATGGTTCACTACTTTCTCCCATAAATAATCAAATGGAATTAAATCTACCTTGCTTAGTCAATTATAAATTTAGTTTATATTCTTGTTCCTTTCTAATTATCTTTATTTATATTTGAATTTTATTAGCATATTTAATTTCTTGTTGTACTACCCTCCTAAAATGGTTTTTCATACCAATACATTCTATATATTGACCATCTTTGGCATTATATAGTTTCATGATGTAGGTTCTTACTCTCAAGTCTGCGGTCAGGTACCTTATTAGGATCTCTATCTTCTGCCATTGGTGAGCCTCTTTCCTACTAGGAGGTTGGATGAGATATTATGACTTTTTTGTATTTTCTTTCCTCTCAGTATTGGTACTTATTAGAGGCTTCACAGGCTAATCTACTTGTCAAACAAACTTTGTAATTTCTAGTCTTTATCATGACTATTAGTATTGTATAATATTAAATAGTGTTAATAAACCTTGATGAAAATATTTCTCCATTATGAAATCTTATTTAAATCTCATATTTTTAAATTATATTCTTTCCTGTTGGTTGTATTTTTATGTGTTATGATAGAATATTCGCTCGTACTATCAATAGTATCGTGTGTGTGTTATAATCAGGGCCTCAGCTAGGAGCGTGACAATGAAAATGAGCCCAAATAGCTAAACTATGAGCACGTGCCTAAAAAGGATAAACTATGAACATGAGACTAATAAGTCATAACATTTTGATCAAGAACTCTGAAGGTAATAATACAATATTATGAGCTTAAGAAAGTTAGTTAACTGACTGTGAAGGCATAGGTTAAATCCCTAAAACTATGTTTGCCGACATAGGATAGAGATTATTCCGCAAGTTAGATAACTCTTTTTCATATGTCTCAAAAAGGGGCTAACCATGGATACTTGCTAGTAAAATATGTTATGTCATATCCTATGCTCAGCAAGTTATAGGATGGCTTATCTGATTCGGCCGAGACCAGACCTCATGCACTCACATGGTGGTTTATGATGGTTCACTACTTTCTCCCACCAATAATCAAAAGAAATTAAATCAACCTTAATTATTTAATTATAAATTTAGTTTATATTCTTGTTCCTTTCCAGTTGTCCTTTCTTATATTTGAATTTGTTGTCATTTATAATCTCTTGATGTAATACCCTTCTGAAATTATTTTGTATACCAATACATTTAACTTTTGATCATCTTTGGCACTATATCATTTCATGATATAGGTCAGGCACCTCATTAAGATCTCTATCTTCTGCCAATGGTGAGTCTTTTTCCTATCAGGAGGCTGGACGGATGTAATGACTTATTTATATTTTTTTTCCTTTTAGTATTGGTACTTATTAGAGGATTCACAGGCCGGTCTAGTTGTCAAACAAACTTTTTAATTTCTAGTCTTTATCATGACTATTAATATTGTATAATATTAAATGGTGTTAATAAACCTTGATGAAAATATTTCTTCTTTAAGAAATCTTATTTAAATCTCATATTATTTCAGTTAATTCTTTCATGTTGGTTGTAGTCCCATGTTTTATGTTAGAAAGTTTGCTCGAACTAGCAATAGTATCTGGTGCATGTCACATTCAGGGCCTCGGCTCGGGGCGTGACAAACTGCTATGAGAGCATAGAGTTCATGTGTCCTAGGGTGTCTGTGAAGCCGTGTCGAGTAAATTTATTTTTATGGGTGTGAAGAATGCCACACTTTTAATTTTTATACTACAAGACATTTAGTAGATTTTCCTATTTTCATATTCTAGATCGTGCAATAGAGCTGAGCTAAGAAACTTATGCAAACTAGTGCATTATTCCAATTCCTATTACTATGCCTCAGCTTTGAGGTGGTAGAAGTATTAAAGGTTATATTCATATCGATGTAGTTCTCTAATATATATCCAACAAAAAGTTAAAAGTCTGCACAAGGAATTAAAAAGAGACTATTAGCCTGTTTAAGCCCAATGATTCAAAAGAATGCACACTTGTTCATATTAATCATGCGTCTGTGCCAAAATAAGATGTACTCTAACAGTTTCTCTTTTTTTAAACCTCGTTACAAATTACACCTTTATCGAGAAGGTATGTATTGCAGCGCTTGAATAGTATTATCACCCGAGAAATAATGTGATTTGGGGGTTGTAAGTCATAAGTAGCAGAATGTATTCTAAAGCTAGAAATATGAATTCAAAATTCTAGTGGCCTAAAGGTAAAGATAGTAAATTAATAAAAGTATATAGCTAGAGTCAGGTATCTATTGTGTAAGAAGGTGATAGGACCTTAGATGTCGTCTAAGGTTTAATAAGTTTAGTGTAAATCTGATGGTAGTAACTAGAGAAAGGATTGATGGATAAGATGACATAGAAGTATACTCAGTCTATAGAAGTAATTTATTAAGGTTCTATATTATTTCTGCAGGGAGTAGTGGTAATATTGTGAAGAAGAAGGTACTTGTAGGTAGCAATGAGATAGATGGTGTGATTTAGGACAACTATTTTGTCATGAACTTTTAATGAAATACTGGTTCTTGATTTTATTTATATACTATAATTCAAATTAGTATAACTGGATAATGTTGATAGTCATGTTTAGAACTAGACACTAAGATTTAACTTTAGAGACCACAACTCTAAAAGAATGGCAATGTGATAGTGATATAGGCTTGATTAATTATGTGGATGAGATTAAGTTTGATAATTTAGGAATGGTGTGAATGTGCAAACATAATATATATGTGGAATAAGGGTGAGACAGTGAATTTTAGTTTAAGTCCTTAGATAAATAAAGCCCTAAGTTTTTTTTTAAAAAAGGGTAGCGAAGGTAGTATGTCACTATATGAGATTCTAAGTTATTATATGTTATGTATACCAAGTTAGCACCCATGAGTTTAGAAAGTGTGGAGGATGTTAAGTATGTATTATATGATGTTCTTAAAAGCTGAATTGAGAGGATTATAAATAGATGATATGGATCCTCTTAGTATAATTTTAATTTTCATTAAATTGGGTTGATATGAATCTATAGGAGTGATGTTTATAGAAAAAGAAGAGAAGTTCAGGTATAACGGAAGTTGTTATGTCTAAGAATGAGACCATAAGTTGTAGAATAATGACTATATAAGCTAGAGAAAGTTAAGAAAGTATCTTATGTGAAAGTCCTAGCAAGGGTTGTGTACCTGTAGATATAGTCTATTAGTAGGAGTAAAGTGATGATATCTCAGATTTGAGAATAGGTCTGCATACTTTAAAATGTCGACTTTGACCTAAGGAAGAGATAATAGGGTAAGGAACAAAATGGGTTCTTGAGATGCAGATAGTAAGGGTTTTCAGAAAAGAGAGATGATGAGTTTCATTATGTGCATTCTTATTATAGCATATTTCATGACTTTATCACAGATGACACTCTATCCATGTCTTATGCATTCATGTCATGCCTGTGTCTAAGATCCAAATTTTATGTACAAACCTCATGTCCATGTTCTAAACCTTGAATAGAAAATAATAGCTTCACACCATGATTTTAATCTTACTCTAAGGTTCTAGGAATACAAGTTCTATGTTACTATATCTCTGAGCCAAAGCCCCATGCTTTATGTTAGGTTCAGTCCTAAGAAACCATACTTTATGATATGTTCCTAGCTTGTTCTATGTCATGCTTATGCCTAGAATAACTCTTTGTTCAGTCTTTATGTATTTGATATATGAAATATTCGTTTCTATTATGCTTTGTTCCAAGTCCACATCTTTATTAGCAAGGTCATAGTAAGTAGTAGTAGTGATTGAAAAGTATCCCTTTTATTCCTGATGCTCATATTCTAGTCCTTTAGTGGTATTTCTTATGATATGATAATGGTGTGATATCAGCTGAATAATGGTTGGATAAGATTGAGTAGATGTTCCTAGTTATGATGATTACGGTGTATTAATTCATCTAATAATACAAGCAAGGATGAAGTGTGAGATGAGAATTGGCTATATGTAATAGTTAGATGAATTCATACAGTGTGTCCCCTGGTAGGAGTACATAAAATAACCTTGAATTCATATGGTGTTTCCCCTGGTAGGATGTAATCCCCTGTACTTCAACCTAGCTTAAATTTGTCCCGAAGATGTCAAAGACATGCTTTAAAGATTAATACACTTTTATATATGTGGAATTTTCAAGATTTTTACGTTTTGTTGTGTGGGAAATTGAATAAGCTTTCCATCGATACCAAATTCGCCTAAATCTGATAACTGGGTAAGAAGTAATGGCGATTTAAAGTTTCAGTCATAAAACACCATCATTTCACGATAGCACCGCATCGTGTCAGGTGCCTATTTCAGAAAATTTTGACGAATATAAAAGTTTTGTCCAAGGCTAAAATAGTCTTTTCCCAAAGTCTTAATACAACCAGGTATGGGATTTAATCCCTAAAAACATTTTGAATCATTATTACTCACTTTTTCCCCAATATCAAGAACATTCCCTCTGAAAAAAAAACAAAACCCTATCCCTTGCGAATCAAGGTCAATCTCAATAAATACATCCAAGAACTCCAAGAACCTTTAAGGTTTCCTTTCTCAGGTATGCATAGTGTTCATTCATTGATTGCTTTCGTCCATGAAGCCCAAGAATCAAGTTTTAAACAATAAATTATGATATTCATGTTATGTGTTGATTATGTTCATGTGGTTATTGTATGATTCCCAAGTTGGAATCTTAATGTATTTTTATGAGAATATGTTAGTATGTGAGTTGAAAACCATGAACTTTAGTTGGTTATGATATGTTAATTTGATGATTATGCCATGCCCTAAGTCATGCACCCTAAGAGTTTGACAAAATGCCTAAGAGACTAGAAATTATGTAATATAGCTCAATTGTGACTTAAGTGATGGATTCATGTTTTACCCTTATGTTCAATTTACTCCCATGCTATTGATGTGCAATGTAGATATTTAATGAAATGCTAATGATACTAAAATGTCGAATTATGACATTGATTATATGTATTCCTTCCATGTACAAGATTATGATAACCATGTACTTCATGAAATTCCCAACTTATTGTATTATGGATTGTTGATGTTGGTCATGTATTCAAGAATGTCATGCCTTTTCAGTTTTCTTTTATTGAGTCCTGGGGGTACTTGTACCCAACAATTTAGCTATATGCCTAGATTAAGTGTCATGTTTTCACGATACCCTCAATCAAACTATGTTCAGTAGAATTCAGCCAGTCATGTGACTTAGGAAAATTCAGAAAACTCAGTAATCCTAGTAAATCTCAGAAAGCTCAGTAATTCAGTAATATCAGTAGTATTCCGTCAGTCAACGAAACTCCATGAACTCAGTCCAGTTTAGTTCAGTTAATCATGTTCAGTGTCTATTCAGATGGGAGTAGGAGTTAGCACCGAGTGAGCCCAAGGATGGGAACTCACCTGTTATTAGAGGGTGTGATTCTTAGAAGTAATATTTGCTCTCCAGAACCATACAGCTAGCGTAGGTTGAGACATCATAACTTGTTATATGAGGTTAGATGAGGTGGCTTAACCTGTTATATGAGGGTCCCACTGTTCTCATTAGAGTAACCTGGTATATGAGGGTCACTCACAGTTTGTCCCTACCAGTGGCGTGGTATTGAAAACCTTCCAATTGGGGTTACAAATTGGACACCAACTCAGCCATAATGGTGTATTGGGGGTATGTCAGTTAGATGACTACTTCCCACAGTTACAGTTTCAGACTTAGTCTCAGTAATAAAACTGAGATAGTTCTTCAGAATTTCAAGACTATCAGATACAGTCAACTCAGAATAGTACGGAACTCAGTTAGTTCTATTAGAATCTAAACTATCAGATAAAGTCGCTTAGTATCAGTTATATCAGTTATCAGTGACTCATGTTATCAGTAATCAGACTCAGTAGTAGGTACTATCACGAATTCAGTCATAGTCCCTTATTCATGCATGTATTCTCACATTAATGTTATATAGTTAGTTAGCATTGTTCATGCATTTGAACCCTTTGCATTCGGCCTACCTTACTTGTATACCAGTATATTCAATCGTACTGACGCATTTTTGCTATGGTGTTTTATACCATAGGTTTAGAAGTACGAGCTCTAGAGCATCATTTGCATTCCAATTTCAGTAGTCAGAGTTAGCAGTGAGTCCTTATTCTTCAAGGACATGATCATTACCTTATCTCTTCATTACGTAGTTTATTTCAGTTGTTGGGTTTAGTTAGGGATATGTCCTATCAATTCCTTATTCAAACAATTTAGAAGCTTCTAGACTATAGTGTTTTTAGACTAGATATTTTCAGACATTGCTTCAATTTTGCTATTATTATACCACATTATTCAGATATGGTTTTATGAGATATTTATTAGTTTTGAACCTTATGGAATGTTTCATCCTCCTATTTCCGCATTTATATAGTATTTTAAGTTGTGTTCAAGTATAGATATCATTCATGGGTTAGCTTGTGGTCATGAACACCGTGTAGTATTTTGGGTACCAAATTTGGGGCATTACAAACTTAGTATCAGAGACTAAGGTTCAATAGAGTCCTAGGAAGTCTGAAAGCCGCATCTAGTAGAGTCTTGTACATAGGTGTGTTGCGCGCCATATTTATGTGCAGGAGGCTATGAGATATTTTAGGAATAGTTTCCCTTCTTTCAGTATTAATGTTGTGCCAGTGAGCGTGAGCTCAAATATAACTCTCAGTCTAATCCATTTCTCCCTTTATTCTACAAAACATGCCTCCCAAAATAAGAAACGAAAATTAGTCAGCCCCTTAGTTCATCCAAGTAGATCCCTTGGACGAATATATTTCTCATGTAGAGTTCAGAGCTGTATTCACCACTCTTGCTAATTCAGTTGTTGTGTCTTTCTATCCAACCCAGTGGCTAATTTAGCTACAGCCAGGATTCATGACTTCACCCGAATAAATCCATCCTTTCACAGGTCTAAGTCAGATGATGACCCTCAGGAATTCCTTGATTAAGTTTAGAAGGTTACCGACATCATGGGGGTGTCAGATATTGAGAGTGCTGAGCTAGCTGCTTACCAGTTACAGGATGTGGCTCACACTTGGTTCAAACAGTGGAAGTCGGAGAGAGCAGTTGTACAGGGTCCTTAGAATGGGAGGAGTTTGCCTTTAATTTTATGGATAGGTTCTTTCCCCTAGAGCTTAGAGAATCTAAGGTGTTGGAATTTATCAACCTCAGGCAGCACAACATAACAGTGAAAGAGTATTCTCTTAAGTTTACTCAACTAGCTAGATACTCTCTTCATATGGTTACCAATAGCAGGGCTAGGATGAGTAAGTTTGTTTCTGAGGTAAATGATAGTTTGGTCAATGAGTGCAGGCCTGCGATGTTAAATAGTGACATATATATATACAGGCTTATGACCCATGCTCAGCAGATAGAGAGCAAAAGATTAAGATGGGAGTGAAGTAGAATAAGAGAGCAAGGATAGGTAGTTTCAACTTTGCTCAGTCTAAGTCAGAGGGAGGAAACTGTTCTCATTTTCGTCCTAAGTCATCAATTCTAGCTCCTTCTTCAGCAAGCGCTCCAGTACCAAAATTTAGAGACAACAACAGAGATACGGTGCCAAGCTCTAAATCTCAGGGCAGTGTTAGCAGTGCCCAAACTTGTTCGCTTTGTCAGACATATGGCAAGCACCATCAAGGTACTTACAGAGCGGTCAGTGGTATTTGTTTCAGATGTGGCAAGCCAGGCCATAAAGTCAGAGATTGTCCTCAGCCAGATCCTCAAGGTCAGCTTAATCATTCCTCAGCCCAGTTCGGTCACCCAAATCAGCAGGGTACCACTTCAAATGCTACTAGTGGGTAAAGCCCAAATAGACTTTATACTCTCTAGTCCCAACAAGATCAGGAAAATTCTCCTGATGTAGTTATTGGTACGTTACAAATCTTTCACTTGCTTATTTATTCTTTGCTAGATCTAAGAGCTTTCTTGTCTTTTGTTACTCCTTATATAGCAGTTGATTTCAAAGTCAGTCCCAAAATTCTAGCAGAGCCATTCTCAGTATCTACCCCAGTGGATAAAACCATCATAGCCCGGTGGGTATACAGGAACTGCCCGGTTATGATATTTCATAAATATCTTTATTACTTAGTTTATTTCAGTAGTTGGAGTTAGTTGGGGACATGTCCCATCAACTCCTTATTCAGACAGTTTAGAGGCTTTCAGACTATAGTGTTTTCAGACATTGTTTCAGTTTTGGTATTGTCGTACCACATTATTCAGATATGATTTTATGAGATATTTATCAGTTTTGAACCTTATGGCATGTGTCATCTTACTATTTCGGCATTTATACAGTATTTTAAGTAGTGTTCAGGTATAGATATCAGTCATGGGTAAGCTTATGGTCCTTTGGGGTCATGAGCACCATGTAGTATTTTGGGTACCATATTTAGGACGTTACAAACTTGGTATCAGAGCCTAAGGTTCAATAGAGTCCTAGGAAGTCTGAAAGCCGCATCTAGTAGAGCCTTGTACATGGGTGTGTGCGCGCCATATTTATGTCCAGTGAGCATGAGCTCAATTATAACTCTCAGTCTAATCCGTTTCTCCCTTTTTTCTATAGAACATGCTTCCCAAAAGAAGAAATGGAAATCAGTTAGTCCCTCAACCCGTCTAAGTAGATCCCTTGGACAAACACATTTCTCATGAAGAGTTTAGAGTTGCATTCACCGCTTTTGCTAATTCAGTTGCTTCTTAGAATAAATGACCAGCTGTCGTTCAGGCTAACCCAGTGGCTAATTCAGCTGCAGCCAGGATTTGGGACTTTACCCGAATAAATCCATCCTTTCACGAGTCTAAGTCAAATGAGGACCCTTAATAATTCCTTGATTAAGTTCAAAAGGTTACCAATATCATGGGGGTATTAGATGTTAAGAGTGCTGAGCTAACTGCTTACCAGTTATAGGATGTAGCTCACACTTAGTTCAAATAGTAGAAGTCAGAGAGAGCAGTTATGCAGTTGTTCAAGTTAAGGACACTAGTTCTGAAACACCCAGTCTTGAATCAGTCCCAGTCATGAGTGAATATTCAAATATATTTTCTGAAGATCTTCCAGGAATTCCTCCCAAAAGGGAAATAGACTTCGGCATTGATCTTCTTCCAGATACTCAGCCTATATCTATTCCGCCATACATAATGGCACCAGCAGAACTCAAAGAACTGAAAGAGCAGTTGAAGGATCTCTTAGATAAGGGATTCATCAGACCCAGTATATTGTTGTGAGGCACACTAATCTTATTTATGTGCAACAAAGACGGTTCTCTCAAAATATGCATTGATTACCGATAGCTCAATAAAGTCACGATCAAGAACAAGTAACCACTTCCTAGAATCAATGAATTATTTGACCAACAGCTATTTCTCTAAGATAGACCTCAGATCAGGCTATCATCAGCTCAGAGTCAGAGAATGTGACATTCCAAAAATAGCTTTCCGAAACTGGTATGATTACTTCAAATTCCTTGTCATGTCCTTTGGTCTTACCAATGCCCCTGTAGATTTCATGAACTTGAGGAACCGTGTGATCAAGCAATACTTGGACATGTTTGTCATAGTTTTCATAGATGATATTTTTATCTATTTCCACAGTGAGCGTGATCATGCAGACCATCTTAGAATTGTACTTCAGACTCTCAGATCCCATCAGTTGTTCACCAAATTTAGTAAGTACGAATTTTGGCTAAGGTCAGTAGCATTCCTTGGTCATATCATTTTTGGTGATGGCATTAGAGTAGATCCTCAAAAGACCAAAGTAGTAAGAAACTAGCCCAGACCTATCTCTCCATCAGATATCAGAAGTTTCTTAGGTTTGGTTGGCTATTACAGATAGTTTGTTGAGGGATTTTCTTCTATTGCATCCCCTATGCCCAGATTGACCCAGAAGAAAGTCAAGTTTTAGTGGTTAGATCCTTGCGAGAAGAGTTTTCAGGAGTTGAAGACTCGACTCACCTCAGCTCCAGTTTTGGCTCTTCCAGATGGTTCAGATGGTTTCATAGTGTATTATAATGCATCCAGAGTAGGTTTGGGTTGTGTCCTCATGTAGCATGGTAAGGTCATAGCCTACGCCTCTAGACAGCTTAAACCCCATGATAAGAATTATCCTACTCATGATCTTGAGTTAGCAGTCGTAGTATTTACCTTATAGATGTGGAGGCATTATCTATACGGAGTTCATGTAGATATGTTCACAGACCATAAGAGCCTTCAGTATGTCTTTTCTCAGAAAGATCTTAATTTTCATCAGAGAAGGTGGTTAGAGCTCTTGAAAGATTATGACATGGGTGTCCTTTATCATCTAGGCAAGGCTAATGTAGTGTCCAACACTCTCAGTAGACTGTCTATGGGTAGGGTTGCTCATGTTGAGGACAGTAAAAAAAAGTTAGCTCAGGAAGTTTATCAGCTTGCCAGACTAGGTGTCCATTTGGTCGATTCTTTAGAGGGTAGTATATAGGTTCAGAGTAGTTCAGAATCATATCCAACTTCTGAGGTGAAAGAAAAACAAGATAGAGATTCCATTCTAGTCAAGTTGAAAGAGTCAGTCAAGGATCAGAAGGTTCAGGTTTTCTTCAAAAGGGGAGATGGTGAATTGCGTTGTCAGGGTCGTGTATGTGTTCCAGGTGTAGCTGACTTGAGGCAGTAAATTCTTGCAAAAGCTCATGGTGCGTGCTACTCTATTCATTCAGGGGCCACAAAGATGTACCACGACTTGCGAAAGATCTATTGGTGGAGTGGGATAAAGAGAGATGTTGCTGAGTTTGTGGCTAAGTGTTCTACATTTCAGCAGGTTAAGATAGAGCATCAGAAGCCTAGTGAGTCTATGCAAGAGTTCAATATTCCTACTTGGAAGTGGGAATAAGTGAACATGGACTTCGTGATGGGTTTGCCTCGTACTCGTCATCAGCATGATTTGATTTGGGTCATTGTAGACAGGATGACCAAGTCAGCTCATTTTCTTCCAATCCATACCTCTTGTTCAGCTGAGTATTATACCAAACTCTATATCAGAGAGTTGGTCAGATTGCATGGTGTTCCGTTATCTATTATCTCAGACAGAGGTACTCCGTTCACCTCTTATTTCTGGAAAGCATTCCAAAAGGGTCTTGGTACTCAAGTTCATCTCAGTACAGCTTTTCATCCTCAGACAGATGGTCAAGCAGAAAGAACCATTCAAACTTTAGAAGATATGCTACGAGCGTGTGCAATTGATTTCAAGGGTAGTTGGAATAACCATTTTCCTTTGATTGAGTTCGCATACAACAACAGTTATCATTCTAGTATTAAGATAGCTCCATTCGAAGCTCTCTATGGTAGGAGGTATAGATCTCCAATCGGTTGGTTCAAAGTTAGTGAGGCCTCAGTTATAGGGCCTGACTTAGTATTCGATGCCTTAGAAAAATTCCAATTGATCAGAGAAAGACTTTGGGCTGCTCAGAGCTGATAGAAGTACTATGTAGATGTGTGCAGAAAAGATCTTGAGTTTGAGATTGGTGACTCTGTTTATCTAAATATCTCTCTTATAAAAGGAGTGAAAAGATTTGTAAGAAGGGAAAGCTCAGTCCCTGATATGTCGATCCCTTTAAAATTCTCGGTCATTTTAGCCACGTAGCTTATGAGCTCGATTTGCCTTCAAATCTAGATTCAGTTCATCCAGTCTTTCATGTCTCCTTGCTAAAAAAGTTCATAGGTGACCCAGCATTTGTAGTACTTGTTGAGGGTGTAGATATCTAGAACAGTCTCTCTTACGAGAAAATTCCAGTCAAAATCCTCGACTATCAAACCTGTAGACTGAGGACAAAGAAGTCCCTCTAGTCAAAGTTCTTTGGCAAAGTCAGTCTATTGAGGGAGCTACTTGGGAAGTAGAAGCAGATATGCTTACCAAGAATCCTCACCTCTTCTTCGCTAATTCAGACTCAGCCCAAGGTAACAGCTTTTCTTAAGCCTTCCAATTTCATGTTCAGATTTCAGTTACAACTTGGTGTCCAATTCATGTTCAGAATTCCATTATAAACTTGGTATCAATTACCATTATATAGTCAGTCATGTATTTATGCATCAGATATGCATGTTCAGTTTGATGAGAAACTCATCTTATCAGTAATTCAGTCATGCAGTCATAAATCTATTATTCATGAATCAGATAAGCATATTCAGCATAATACATTCAGCTTATCAGTTATATCAGTCATGAAATCATGTTTTAATTGCTCATGTTCAGCATGTACTTCAGTCTATTATTTCTCCCATCTTAGTTAGTTTTATTTGAGGATAAATGTTCCCAAGGGGGAGATATTATAATACCCCATACTTTTACCTAGCTTAAATTCATCCTGAAGATATCAAATATAAGATTTAAAGATGAATACACTTTTATATATGTGGAATTTTTAAGATTTTCACTTTTTGTTGTGTGGGAAATTGAATAAGTTTTTCATTGATACCAAATTCGCCTAAATTTGATAACCGGGTAAGAAGTTATGGCGATTTAAAGTTTCAGTCATAAAACACCATCATTTCAGCTAGTGGCGCATCATTCCATAAGACAAAATGATGTTTGTCAGTTTCTAGTAAGACTCCGCGATTACACCGCATCGCGGAGGACTCCTAAATCCCAATTGTTCTTTTTCTAGTAAATCTCTGCGGTGTCTCCACATCGCGCCAAACTTCTAGGTCGCAAACAAAGTGGCAACGCGATAGCTCCACGTTGCACCATCTCTCAATTTCCCAGTTGTCCAATTCCAATTTCCCAGGTGCCCATTTCGAAAAATTTTGACGAACATTAGAAGTTTTATCCAGGGCTAAAATAGTCTTTTCCCAAAGTCTTAACACGTCCAGATACGAGATTTAATCTTTAAAAATGTTTTGAATCATTATTACTCACTTTTTCCCAAATATGTAGAACATTCTCTCTCAAGAAAACAAAATCCTATCCCTTGAGAATCAAGGTCAATCTTAAGAAATACATCCAAGAACTCCAAGAACCTTCAAGGTTTTCTTTCTCAGGTATGCATAGTGTTCATTCATGGATTCCTTTCATCATGAAGCCCAAGAATCAAGTTTTAATTTATGAATTATGATATTCATGCTATGTGTTGATTATGTTTACGTAGTTGTTGTATGATTCCCAAGTTGGAATCTATATGTATTTTTATGAGAATATGTTAGCATGTGAGTTGAAAATAATAAACTTTAGTTGGTTATGATATGTCAATTTGATTATTATGCCATGCCCTAAGTCATGCACCCTAAGTGTTTGACAAAATGCCTAAGAGACTAGAAATTGTGTAATATAGCTCAATTGTGACTTAAGTGATGGATTCATGTTTTACCCTTATGTTCAAATTACTCCCATGCTATTGATGTGCAATTTAGATATTTGTTGAAATGCTCATGATGATAGAATATGGACTTATGACATTGATTATATGCATTCCTTCCATGTACAAGATTATGATAACCATGTACTTCATGAAATTTCCAACTTATTGTATTATGGATTGTTGATGTTGGTCGTGTATTCAAGAATGTCATGCCTTGTTAGTTTTTTTTATCAAGTCCTGGGGGTACTTGTACCCGACAATTTAGTTGTGTGCCTAGAGCCAGTGTCATGTTTTCATGATATCCTCAGTCAAGCCATGTTTATTAAAATTCATCCAGTCATGTGACTCAGGAAAATTCAGCAAAATCAGTAATCCCAGTAAATCTCAGAAAGCTCAGTAATTCAGTAATCTTAGTAGTATTTCGTCAGTCAACAGAACTCCATGAAATCATTCCAATTCAGTTCTATTAATCATTTTCAGTGTCTATTCAGATGGGAGTAGAAGTTAGCACCGAGTAAGCACAAGGATGGGAACTCACCTATTATTAGAGGGCGTGATTCTTAGAAACAATCTTTGCGCTCCAGAACTACGTAGCCAGTGTAGGTTGAGACATCATAACTTGTTATATGAGGGTAGATAAGGTGGCTTAACCTGTTATATGAGGGTCTCACCATTCTCATTACAGTAATCTATTATATGAGGGTCACTCATAGTTTGTCCCTACCAGTGGTACGGTATTGACAGCCTTCCAATTGAGGTCATAGATTGGACCCTAACTCTGCCATAATAGCGTATTAGGGGCATGTCGGTTAGATGACTACTTCCCAGAGTTACAGTTTCAGACTCAGTCTCAGTAATAGAACTCAAATAGTTCTTCAGAATTTCAAGACTGTCAGATACAGTCAACTTAAACCAGTACGGAACTCAGTTAGTTCTATTAGAATCTAGACTGTTAGATACAGTCGCTCAGTATCAGTTATATTAATTATCAGTGACTCATGTTATCAGTAATCAGACTCAGTAGTTGGTACCATTACGAATTCAGTCACAGACACTTATTCATGCATGTATTCTCACGTTCATGTTATACAGTCAGTTAGCATTGTTCATGTATTTGAACCCTTTGCATTTAGCCTACCTCACTTGCATACCAGTACATTTAATTATACTGACACATTTACGCTATAGTGTTTTATACCATAGGTTCAGAAGTACGAGCTCCAAAGTATCAGTAGCATTCCAGTTTCAGCAGTCAGAGTTAGCGGTGAGTCCTCATCCTTCAAGTACATGATCATTATCTTATCTCTTCATTACTTAGTTTATTTCAGTAGTTGGAGTTAGTTGGGGACATACCCCATCAACTCCTTATTCAAAAAGTTTAGAGGCTTTCAGACTACAGTGTTTTCAGACTAGATATTTTCAGACATTGTTTAAGTTTTGGTATTGTCGTACCACATTATTCAGATATGGTTTTATCAGATGTTTATCAGTTTTGAACCTTATGGCATATTTCAGCCTACTATTTCTGCATTTATATAGTATTTTATGTAGTGTTCAGGTATAGATATCAGTCATGGTTAGCTTATGGTCCTTCAGGGTCATGAGCACCGTGTAGTGTTTTGGGTACCAAATTCGGGGCGTTACATAGGAGTACATGAAATTGAGGGTCGTAGAGGTTCTAAGGTAGATAGAGAAGATTTTTCTCTTATATAGTATTAACTAGGAAGAAACCATGAAGCTGTTATCGTGATGAGCTTGGATATCACGTTGATACCTATGTCGCTAAATACACTATGTAATTTGTGACTTCTTTATTAGAATTCGAGGATGGTTGTTTTCAATATGAGAAAACGTGGTGTCCTTGGGTGTAATTGTTGATGCAAGAGAGACCTTGTTGAGTTTTAGATCTAATCTAAGAATGAGAAAACAATCAAAATGAAGATTCCTAAAGGAAAATAGATTATGCGGTCCTTAAATTCAGACTAACATGATTATTTTGGGTATGGTACCATGTACCTTTAAGTAGGCTTGGACATGATAAGAATGTGCCATTAAAATCAGACATTGGTACTTATATGTGCCCATGTGAGAATTATAATTTGGAAATAGTGAAGTGTAATATTCAAGGGGAAAAGGTAGCTTTGGAAAGTGTTGCTAAGATCTAATGCTACCAATCTTAGAGGTTAAAATACATGTATTCCTATGCCTAATACACCCACGTTTCATGTTATGTAACTTCAAATTGAATGGGACTTATGTCCAAGTTTTTGTCAAGTCATTCATGCTCTATAAACCCTATTCAGATAACTAAGATGACCCTATAGCTCATACCCAAATTCATGTCTTACGTTGTTATGATCATGTCCTATGACATGTCTATGTTTAGTGTCGTGCATTCCATGACCTGTGCCTCTATGTTTCTTCCATGACTGGTTACAAATCTCCATATGTTGGGAAAGCTCATGTAGTTAAGAAATACTTCAAGAGAGATTAGACTATATTAGTATTCCCATGTAAGCTACTCCTTCTATCCCTGGCCCTCATTCGAGGACGAATGATCTCAAGGGAGAGATATTGCAACACCCTAAAATTTTGAACTAAAAAAATAAATTGAACTGCTCTTCAAATGTACTTATATTTGAATCAAAAAAATTTATTGTATCTAAGTGTAAAGGTCATGTCTAAATTGTCGTATGGGTATTGGATGTGATGAATTAAGGGCATGAGAAATCTCTAAAATAATATTGAGTTGAAAGGTCCTTTAATGATTAAGTATTAATGATAGTACATGTTCATACAAGTATCAAGTTTAAATAAGCATATCTCCTGTAATTATTAGAGTTACGTGACCCATTATCTATTAAAATTAAAGCTTTTTGAATCTTCTTTCCAACGCCACCAACAACTCATCAATTTGAATCCCGAGTAAAATTTTATGTGTGTTTTACTAAGAGTAGTCAGAACAGCCATATACCAGATGAAAATTTTCTATTTTTTTCTGAACCCTTCACATTCTTGAAAGGAGATTTTGTCCTTTCCTTTTCCAATAACCTCAAATACGTTTTAATCCACCTTTCTTCCATCAGTTTTTTACGTTAAAAGTCCCCTTATTTTCCTCAAGTTTACATGTTAAAAACCTCACTTTATCCATCAACTTTTATCACGTTTTCCCCATCAGTTTTACATGTTATAAATCCTTTATATTTCTGTCATCTTTACAAGATTTTAAAACCTTTTTCCTATCAATTTTAGACGTCTTTCTTCATCAGTTATACATGACTAAGATAATCTCTTTCTCTTCTAAAATGTTTCCTTCAACAATCTCAAGAGAATTGATTCAAGAAAGCAAGTCTAAATCTCTTCTTCTAATCTCAAGTTAGTTCAATGTTTAGAGGTATGTAGCATTGTCCCTTTATATATTTTGTAAGCTTTATTGTTTTTCTCAATTTAAATTACACTCGAGATGTATGGGGTTGAAGGAATTTCTTCATATTTGTCAACTAAATGAGTCTCTAATAAGTTTCTGGGAAATCTTGAAATAAGCTTCTGGAAAATCGAGAAAATCACTCTAGTTTGTGAATACTGTTCAACTTGTATGAAACTCATTAAATCTTATAATTGTTGTGAGATTTGTGAACTTTCTTACTTTTATATCATGAAACCAGTGGAATTCATGAACCTTGTGAGAACTGATTAATGGATTGGAATTGTAGCATGAAATATATATATCTAATCAAGTTTTCTTTTATTTTTTTACCCTAGGAGCTTGTTGGTTAATGGACTGTTTTGTTCCATAATTCTTATCATGAACTCTCTTTTGATTTTCTTACCACTAAAGGATATAAATTTTTACTTGTTTTCTAAAACATCATAACTAGAAGCTTCAATTTTTAGATGTGAACTAGGAGCCCAAACTAAAACATGTCAAATTGTTCCTAGTTTCATTATGTGCGATGACAACTGTGATATCAAATATTTCTATAATGTATCCACACTTTAATTTTCATAAACTCTCCAAAAATTCTTAGTAAAACAATAATAATTCACAAGGTATGAATCCAAAGAAGTTGATTTCTTAGAATGAGTATTAAAGGACAAATTTGTGATCATGAGTCAAAAGAAAGCTAAAATATAAAAATGAGCCTAAAATGGCTAAACTTTGAGCACGAGCCTAAAAAGGCTAAACCATGAACATGGGACTAATAAGACATAATATTTTGATCAAGAAATAAGAAGATAATAAGACAACATTATAAGCTCAAGGGAGTTAGTTAGCTGACCGTGAAGGCATAGATTTAAATGACAAATGCCCGAAACTATGTTTGCTGGCGTAGGATAGAGATTATTTCGCAAGTTGGATGACTCTCTTTTTACATGTGTCCCAAAGAGGGGCTAACCATAGATACTTGCTAGCAAATTATGTCATGTCATTTCCTGTTCTCGGCAAGGTATAGGATAACTTAGTTGACCCGATCGAGATTAGACTTCATGCGTTCATGTGGTGGTTTATAAAGGTTTACTACTTTCTCCCATAAATAATCAAAAAAAAAATTAAATCTACCTTACTTGGTCAATTATAAACTTAGTTTATATTCTTGTTCCTTTCCAGTTGCCTTCACTTATATTTGAATTTTACTGTCGTTTCCAATATCTTAATGTACTATCCTCTTGAAATGGTTTTGCATACTAATACATTTCACATATTGACCGTCTTTGGCACTACATAGTTTTATGATGTAGGTTCTTGCTCTCAAGTCCGCAGTCAGGTGCCTCATTAGGCTCTTTATCTTCTATCATTGGTGAAAGGTTGGACGAGATATGATGACTTCTTTATATTTTTTTTCTTTCAGTATTGGTACTTATTAGAGGCTTCACAGGCTGGTCTACTTGTCAAACAAACTTTATAATTTCTAGTCTTTATCATGACTATTGGTATTGTATGATATTAAATAGTGTTAATAAACATTGATGAAAATATTTCTCCTTTAAGAAATCTTATTTAAATCTCATATTGTTTCAGTTACATTCTTTCATGTTGGTTGTATTCTCAAGTGTTATGATAGAACGTTCGCTCACATAAGTAATAGTATCGGGTGTGTGTTATGTCCAGGGCCTCGGCTCGGGGCGTGACACAGTTGAAACTTCTGGTGGTAAAATATTTATGTGCTTACAATAAAATAAATATTTTGAACTTTTTGCACTTTATTAAAAACCTTCGTAATAGACAAAATCATCTAATTTTAAATAATCAAAAGTTACACGTATGAGGCACGCGTGGCTAAACTAGTAAATAATAAAAAAGTTAAAAGATGAATTTACATTCCTTATGCTGCGAGGATTAATTAATTAGTAAATGTTTGTTTGCTAGAAGGAAAATTTTACGATTTGCTTATACAATTGAATTAAGAAAAGGTAAATATAAATGTATGAAGAAAGAAGAAAACAATAAAGGATAAAATTCCTATTCCTATGGATTTATTTTATTTTATTTTGGTAAATAATTTATGGAGAAAAATTAAAATATACCATGTTTAGGTACATTTTTTGGAGGCAAAGTTTTAAAATTCTATAAATTGAGCATCCTTTCTTTTTACAACAATATATATTAGCATCCACAAGGTAGTTTTTGAATTCTTTAATAATTTCATTTTGTTATCGTGAAGGTTTCTTTGTTTTTGCACGACGTCTCAATCTCAATACTATGCTTAAATTAAGAGATGAACAAGAGTATACTAAAAATGAAGAGGGAATGAAGACCATTGTGTTTACAATATATGGGAAGAATCGTTAGTATTAAAACTATGTCTTCTTGCTCTAGAATAATGACTTAGTATTAAAATCATGTCTTTTTGCTCTAGAATAATGACTTCATCTTAAATTATTGAAAACAATATTATTAAAAGGTAACTCAAGGAGTAAAATACTCCTCAACCCAACGAAAATAATTTAGCTCATAAGTCTAAACTCAAAAATTCATATTGTAAATTTAAGATTAAAGAACTCTTTTAAAATAGTTAATCGTAACAACACCATATTTTACATGTGAATAAAATCCTAAAGAGTTCAGGTCAAATTTTTTAATTTTTTGCCATGTCTAATATTTCAAAGTGAGCATTATTCTTTGTTGTCTGTGTAAATTTAAACCTTCTTACCTTTTTCTTAATAATATATGAATAAATTTGAATAAATTCATTATCAAAGTATAGGTAAAATGAGGATACTATGATGTATGTGTGAATATACTGGAGAGATAAAATTAGGACAAAGATATTTCAGAAAAGGTGGAAGTGGCTCCCACAATGATCAAGGTGAGAGGTAAAATTGAGATAGTCCAAATATGTGAATAGAAGATATATAGATGCCCATTGCACCTGCCAAATATTGTATAACTTATACATGGTTTAAGTTATATATGTGCAATCATCTTAAATGCCTTCAATTTTGATAAAAATTTAGAATTTTGGGAATAAAAATAACTCTCTATTAAAAATGTAGTACTTTTAGAATTAGAAAATAAATATAATGACTAAAAAATATTTAGAATGTCTAAACTCTAGTTGTCTTTAATTTGGACCATCTGAACTTATAAAAAAGACTAAATAGAATAAATTAAAATGGAGAATATATTTTCGACTACATCTAATTTTGCTCCTTATTTATTTGTGTCAGGGTAATTTTATCATGTAATTTTATCATGTTCCTCTTCAATTAAATCTTCAACAACTTTCGTTATATTTTAAAAAATTTAGTACTTAACAAAATAACGTACGTACGATAATTTATTATTGTATATTTTGATTCTTAATTAACACTTGATACACGTGAAATGCATGTATCCTAAACTAGTACATGAAAAATGGTGTGTATTACTCACACACACCTCAAGACGCAATAGAGTACAAACATAAATTCTGCATAAACTAAAAAATATACCAAACAGGATACTAGTAATACACTCTATCAAATGATCTCTTATTAAGGAAGAAGTGGCGTTGTTTACTGTATTACATCCTTTAATGGGATAATATTGTTGGGATATGGGTCTTTGTCTCTTCCTATGTGGATAAATAAAGTCCAATTTGGACCAACTCACTTTTGTCCATAAGTCCATTACTATGGGGAATATATATATATATATATATATATATATATATATATATATATATATATATATATATCTTTTTAGGTCTTTTATCACTATCACAAAAGAGAAAAAGAAAGTTGTTTTTTCCCAAATTTTTCAGTCATAGCTGTCAACTTCAAATTATGATTCCTGCTTCGTTTCTTTTTCGATTGAGCTAATTTTTAGATATATTATTCCTCTCATCTAAATATTTGATTAGAAACTGAGGGAGTTGAATTTGATAGCCTGTAGATCCTATTTTTTATTCCCGAACAGCTGCTGTATTTTTGGTGTTTGTACTTATTTTTATTCTCTAATTTTGGTGCAATCTTGTTGTAGTGTTGCTCGTTGTTTGGAACTTGTTTGGTTGTCATTTTGGATAATAATATTGTAAATCTTGGTAATTATAATGGAGGTTTGGTCCCGTGGTACCTTACTCTTCACACCGAAGGGTTTTCCACATAAATTTGGTGTCTTATTATTCTTGTCTTGTCATATTTGTGTGGTTGAAATATTTGCTGCCTATTATCATTATTTTTCTTGAGTTTGTTTATTTTCTCTTGGTTTAAGTTGAAATGGAAAGTTTAGACTTGAGTATTCTTCCGTTGCTACCCTGTCGTGCACTTTTGACTATGCTCTTGCCTTTCCCAACAAAGAGGCATTAGAGCATAGGTTATTTTTGATTGTTGATTTGAATGATGGAGGAAAATATTATAAATATGGTATGTTTGAATGGTAGTAATTATCATGCTTGGAAAGGCAAGATAAAAGATCTTCTCTTTGTCAAGAAAATGCATTTACTTGTGTTTGCGTCTACTAAACCTCAATCCATGATACATGAGGATTGGAAATTTGAGCATCTATAGGTTTATGGTTATATTAAATAATGGGTTGAAGATAATGTTAGAAACTATATTGTGAATGAAACACAAGCCAAAAGTTTGTGGAACAAGCTCGAGACACTTTATGCTTCGAAAACTGGCAATAACAAGTTATTCCTGCTTAAGTAATTGATGAATATCAGGTATAAAAAGGGTAGTCCTATTTCTGATCATATAAATGATTTTCAGGGTGTCCTTGACTAGTTTTCTGAAATAGATATAAAGTTTGATGAAGAAATTTAGGGACTTTGGCTTCTTAATACTCTGCCAGACTCTTGAAAAACTCTTCAAGTTTTTGTGACTAATTTTTATCCCAGTGGTGTTGTAACTATGGAATATGTTAAGAGTGGTATATTGAATGAATATATAAGAAGAAAATCTCAGGCCTCATCTTTTTCATCTTTATACTTTGATGTTTTGGTTACTAAAGAGAGAGGGAGAAACAAGTTCAGAGGTCTAAATGATAGAGATAAAATTAAAATCAAGTCGAGGTCCAAATTCAAGAATGTTACATGGAACTATTTCAATAAAAAGAGGCATATCATAAAATATTGCTACAAGCATAAGAGAAATATGAGACGGCAAAAAAAGGGCAACAATGAAAATGGTGTTGTCGTTGTTGCTAATTATGATCTTCTTATTTCTTGTGGTAAGAATGTCATTAATCTTGTTCGTAATAAGTCTAGCTAATTTTTGGATTTTGGTTCTACTTCTCATGTTACGTCAAAGAAGGAATTATTTTCTTCTTATACTCCAGGTAATTTTGGGATATTGGAAATAGGCAATAATGATGAAGTTAAAGTACTTGGCATTATCACTGTTTTTTTGGAAAGTAACAATGGTTCCAAATTAGTTCTCAATAATGTCAAGCATGCTCTAGATGTTCGCATAAATTTGATTTCTGTAGGGAACCTTGATGATGAGGGTTATGGTAACACCCTTGGTGCGGGCCAATGGAGCTTACTAGAGGTTCGATGATTGTGGCTCGAGATGACAAGTTGTCTAACTTGTACGTATTTCAAGTCTCTACTTCTACAGGCTTCGTAAACTTGGTAGAGAATGACACTTCATCAGAGTTACGACATAAAAGGTTGAGTCATATGAGTGGGAAGGGGATTGATAGTTTGGCTAAGAAAAATTTTCTTTCTGGAGTGAAACAAGTAAAGTTGAAGAAGTGTATTCATTGCTTAGCCAGTAAACAGAAAAAAGTTACTTTTCAGAGTCATCCGCCTTAAAGAAAGCTTGATTTACTGGAGTTGGTATATTCTAATTTGTGTGATGCTTTTAAAGTAAGGTCTCATGGTGGTGTGCACTTTACTTTGTGACTTTTATTGATAATCATTCTCCCAAATTATGGGTATTTTCTTTGAAGTCCAAGGATCAAGTACTTGATGTGTTCAAGGGTTTTCTGGCCATTGTTGAGAGGCAGACAGGGAAGAAATTAAAATATATCCACTCAGATAATGGTGGTGAGTATAGTGGTCCTTTTGATAGATATTGCAGACAGTAGAGTATTCAGCGTCAGAAAACTCCTCCAAAAACCCCCCTCAATTGAATGATTTAGCATAGAGGATGAACAAAACTCTAGTTGAGAGGGTTAGATGTATACTTTCAGATGCTAAGCTGCCAGACTCCTTTTGGGCAGAAGCACTTAATACTGTTGCTTATGTTATCAATTTATCTCATACTATTGCTTTGGATGGTGATGTCTCTGGTAGAGTTTGGTCTGGTGATAATGTTTCTTATGATCATCTTAGAGTCTTTGGGTGTAAAGCCTTTGTGCATGTTCCTAAGAATGAAAGGTTAAAGTTGGATGTTAAAACTAGGCAGTGTATCTTTATTGGTTATGGTCAAGATAAATTTTGCTATGTTTCTATGATCCAGCTGAGAAGAAACTTGTTAGAAGCCGTGATGTTGTATTCTTTGAAGACCAAATAATTGAAGATTTTAACAAATCTGGGAAGGTTTATTCTCAGAGTAGTGAGAGCCTAGTTGATGTTGATCCAATTCCTTTAACTACTGCTCCTAAAAACATCTTCATGATGATGAAAATCAAGTTGATAATGAAGATGATGATTATATTCAGAATGACCAGCATGATGTTGTTGATGCTCCAGTACAAGTTGATATGGTTGACCATCAACCAGTTGTTGATGCTCTAGAGAGTTCTCTCAATGATCTACTAGAGAGAGAATACCTTTATCTCATTATTCTCCCAATAAGTATGTACTCTTGACTGACGGGGGAGAACCTGAGAGCCTTGATAAGGCCATTGAAAGTGAAGAAAAAAAATTGATTTGATGTTATGGAAGATGAGATTAAATCTTTGCATGATAATCACACCTTTGATTTGGTTAAGCTGCCTAAAGACAGAAAAACTTTGAAAAACATGTGGATTTCTTTGGGTGAAACATAAAGATGGTAACCTAGTTCTATGGTACAAGGCTAGACTGGTTGTAGAGGGATTTAACCAGAAAAAGAGAGTTGATTTTGATGTGGTATTCTCTCCGGTTGTGAAGATGTCATCCGTTCGTGTGGTTCTAATCTTAGCCACAAGTCTGGATTTAGAGGTTAAGAAAAAGAATGTTAGAACTTCTTTTCTCCATGGTGACTTAGATGGAGAAATTTATATGGAGCAGCCTAAAGTTTTTGAAGTCAAGGAAAAATAGAATTATGTTTGCAAATTAACGAAAAATTCGTATGGTTTGAAATAAGCTCTTAGGCAGTGGTACAGAAAATTTGGTTCCTTTATGAGTCAACAGGGGTTAAAGAAGACTACTTCAGACCATTGTGTTTTTGTGCAAACATTCTTTGATGGTGAATTTATTATTGTGTTGCTTCATGTTGATGACATACTTATTGTTGGTCATAATGTTTGCAGGATTCAAAAGTTGAAGCAAGATTTGAGTAAGTCTTTTTCTATGAAAGACTTAGGACCAACAAGGCTGATTTTTGGCATGCAGATTGTCCGTGACAGATAGTCCAAGAAGTTGTGGTTATCACAAGAGAAGTATACTCAAAAATTACTTTAAAAGTTCAACATAGATAAGACTAAGGTTGTCAGTACATATTTAGCTATGCACTTCAAATTGAGCCCGAAGCAGTGTCCTTCCAATGATGATGAGAAGAAAGATATGAAGAAAGCTTCTTATACTTCAACTGTTGGTAGTTTGATGTATGCAATGGTTTGCACAAAACCGAATATTGCTCATGTTGTTGATATTGTTAGCCGTTTTATTTCTAATCTGGAAAGAGAACATTGGAATGTTATGAAGTAGATTATGAGATATCTTTGTAGCACTTGTAATCTGAGTTTGTGTTTTGGTACAGGGAAACCTATTCCTTATGGTTATACTGATTCAGATATGGCTGGTGATGTTGTTAATCACAAGTCTACTTAGGTTATTTGGTTACTTTTACAGGTGGAGCTGTGTCTTGGCAATCTAGGTGGCAAAAATGTGTTGCTCTATCTACTACAGAAACTGAGCTTATTGATATTGTTGAAGTTTGTAAAGAATTGCTTTGGATGAAGATATTCTTGAGGAAACTTGGTTGTGCCCAAGAAAGGCATGTGCTTTATTGTGACAATCAAAATGCTATACAACTTGGCAAGAATTCTACATTTCATGGTCGATCTAAACACATTAATGTGAGATATCATTGAATTCGAGCTATGTTGGATTCTAAGTTGCTTGAATTTGAGAAGATTCATACGGATGATAATGGTTTCGATATGATGACTAAAGCTTTGCCAAGAAGGAAGTTTGAAGATTGTTGCAAGATCGCTGGGATAGTGGTCTCCTCTACATAGTCGGGAGGGGAAGAATTGTTGGGATATGGGTCTTTGTCCCTTCCTATGTGGATAAATAAAGCCCAATTTGGACCAACCAACTTTTGCCCATAGGCCCATTACTATGGGGCATATATATAGATCTTTTTAGGTCTTATATCACTATCACAAAAGAGAGTTTTCAGCAGCCAAAGAGAGAAAAAAAAAACTGTTTTTGCCCAAATTTTGCAGCCACAACTGTCAATTTCAAATTGCAAATCCCGCTTAGTTTCTTGTCCGATTGAGCTGGTTTTTGGTTAGCTTGTTTCTCTCATCTCAATCTTTGATTAGAAACTGACGGAGTTGAATTTGGTGGCTTGTAGCTCCTATTTTTCATTTCCAAATAGCAGCTGCATTTTTTATGTTTGTGCTCCTTTTTATTCTCTAGTTTTGGTGCAATCTTGTATTGTTGCTCGTTGTTTGGCACTTAATTGGTGGTCATTTTAGAGAACAATATTGTAACTCTTGGTGATTATAGTGGAAGTTTGATCCCGTGATTTTTTACTCTTCACATCAAAGTATTTTTCACATAAATTTGGTGTCTTATTATTCTTGTCTTGTTGTATTTGTGTGGTTGATATATTTGTTGCCGATTATCATTGTTTTACTTGGGTTTGTTTGTTTTCTCTTGGTTCAAGTTAAAAGGAAAAGTTTAGACTTGAATATTCTTCCGCTCCTACCCTGTTGTGCACTTTTGACTGTGCCCTTGCCTTTCCCAATAAATATTACAACTAAACTTAGCGCAATTCTTTTTTCTTTATCGAAATGCCAAGTTGGGTAAATTTTTTATCTAACTTTAAAAATTAGAAGTGATATAATTTCAAAAGCTTCTACATGTGTAGCCATAAAGATACTTTATTGTATCAGTCTTGCCCACATTTCACAAGAAGTTGTTTTCGTAACATGAACTTATGATATTCTAATCATATGATAATAACTTTACTAGTTAATATAATTTCCTTCTAATTCTTGTTAAGACTGAAACGTAATAATAGTTGTAGCCATAATTTCATATAGTCGGCCCAACCAAAGGGTAAAAGAAAGAAATAACACGAGTGGTTGATGATGATCCAGTGGAGTCATTTGAATATTCAAGAAAATATCCGTTGGGACACATCACATAGGACTGCTACTTAAATTTCTACTATATAGAAAAGCCATGGGGCGACCGTGGCTATAAAAGTTGTACAAAGTGCAATACCAATTATACCATGTACTTAACCCTATTTTATTCCTTCTCCAATTGACTTTTAACACGTGTAATACATGACTGACAATACATTTTTCGCTGGCCCATTCTCTTTTGAGCACTTTTTCTCTATATAATTATTCAAACACATTGTCAATGCAAAATTTAAGATGCTCAGCTAATATCAACTTCTTGTTATATCTATTTTTAAGCATCTTTTGTGTGCGAGAAAGTTTTGTTACATTGCCTATTTATTATTAATAGAATGATGTATTTCTATTTTTAAAAAATATAAATATTTTTAAATATCAAATTATGCTTTTGAATGTCTAAATTATTTTAAGAATTCAAAAGCTTCTGAAATTATATTTTATCCCAAAAAATGTTGTCATTAACTTCTACTAACGAACATATAAGTTCACTCAAATTAATTTTTAAATTATTAGAAAAATTATGTTATACGAAAGTTGGATTCCTTATTTAAAATTCAGTGCATTAAATAGTGTAAAATTATTGATGATAGTTTTAAACAATGACTTGTGATTACAATTAATTTGAAATTGCAGTGAAATAATAAATTATGATGGAACTGAATTGAAATGGAAACAATTGACACGTTTACATCCATACTTAAAAGAAAGTTTTAATTTGGTTAGTGTTATTTATTTGTCAGATTCTAATTTGATATCGAGTTTCATAAATTAAAAAAAAAAAATCTTATCATCAACTAAAGATACATAGAATGTATCAAATATTTTTTAAATTTTGTAGTCTTAAACATGTTATATTGAAAGTCAATTAAAAATTTGTCAAAAAAAGACACTTTCTTTTTTAGATAGATCAAAAAGGATGGACTACTATGTCAACAAAAAAAAAATTGACAGTTGTTGTTGCCCAAGTATTCATCTATTAAATACAATTAAAGATTTCACATTTAAAAACTTTATATACTAAAACTTTTTTTAAAATTATGATTTAGTTAATTTAAGTGGTAAGTTTTGTGCATATTATATCAGGGATTATAATTATACAGTAACTACAAAAATTCTTTGACGGTAATAATGTATGTTATAGAACTCATTTAATGTGAATGTTTTGTATTCATCCTGCTATGAATAATTTCCAATTATTAATAAAAAAAATTAAAGAAATCTTTGTAATTTATATATTATTTCATTAGGAAATTAATATATAAAATGTTTGTATAAATAAAATAATTTCTTTATCTTCTCACACATTATTTTATTTACTTTCAGTTATACGACATATTAGGTAAAAGGGCTAAATATTTTTTATTAAATTTATTTGTATGTTTAACTGCAACTAAGAAACGATCTTATTAAAATTTACTTGAAAGTAGGTAAAATTTACTTTTATTCTGTTTCTTTTTTTTCTTTACAATCTCATAAATTTACATAACATGTATCATTTCAAAGTTTTACCATTCATATCATTCGTTGAGACGTATATTCATTTACTATTATTTTACCACTAGTTAAAATCATTTTAAACAAGTTATATAAAACGTAATATTGACAATTTTGTATTAAATTGCAATATATACCATGTTAAGTTTTGTTTGTTAGAGGTAGTGCATTCCCTCATCATGCATACAAATCACTTTATAGGATGTATTTATTTATTTTACTAAATCATTCTCCTAATTTTGATGTATATAAGACGAAACGTAAAGTCGCAACAATTTTTCATTCTTTATTACTTTGTAAGAAATGATATGACTTATTTTAACTTTTCTCAAGTACATGGTTGTTTTCATTGGGTAAAAACATATAAAATCAATTTAACTGTATTCAAAAATTAATTTATAGATCGATTTATACATTTTTTAACTTTGTATATTCTATAAAAATGTTAATATAATTGACACTTATAATTTTGATCTTTTCTCTTGTATATTGTTCAAATAAAGTGGGTAACAATATCATTAAATTAGTTTTTTATAGTTTGAATATATGTGTTGACATGATATTAAAATTTAAAATAAACACGAAGCACGTGACATTTAATTGTTACTTTAAGGCAATTGAAATAAGTTATAGGTTATAATTGATTTTATAAAATTTAAAAAAGAATTTTTGCTATAAAGTGTGATCTATTATAATTTTCTATCTCATTTAATTAAAATATTAATTATCATTTTTTTTTTTTCAAAAAGCTACTTAAATACTTATAAATATAATAAAAATTGCAATATTTTGCACGGACACCTCATTATCTAGTGACTCAATACAAGCTTGTACTAGTTAACAAGTTCGTTGGAAAAATAAATTTTCAGGAAGTGTCACCCTTCTTCATACATATATAAACACTAGAAGAGCATGGCTCGTGTCAGCACGGATCCAACATTAAGATATTTATTTGTCTTTTTAATCTTGATATATTTAAATTAAAAATTTTAATAAAAGGATTGCATATGTTTTCTAGGATTCATCCGGAATCTAGCATGAGTTCAACATATGTTATTTTAATATGTATTTAGATTATTTAAGTTGTTAACTATTGTAATTTATAATTTTTTTATGTAATTTTCAAATTAATATACGTTACTTTTCTTGTCCAAATTTTTGTGCATTGATAATCAATTATATTTTAAAAATAATTTAAGTTTTTAATTATTGTGATTTATAATACTTTTCTTCTATTCCAATTTTAGTGACACTAATATAATTTTAAGAGTCGATCAAATATTTTACATCTTTTAAAGAAGTAGCATATATGTTTAAATTTAGATTAGATTTACTTGAGATTAATTTATATTGATTAATTATGAGAAGGCCATTTAAAAACAGAGAAGCTTTTAGAAAAATTAAAGAATCTTTAATTAGTAACTATTTAGAATATATAAGTCTAAATAAAACAAAAGAAAACCCACAAAGATTAGCCTACCTAATTACCTTAATATCTAGTATTGAAGCAAAATTAATAATCCATTTAAAATCTAGAAGAATTAGACACATACCACCTAATTATGATAAAATCAGATTTAGATACCCACCAAAATATTATAAATATGGTTTAAATGAATAAAGTACAAAAATACAAAGAATTAAAACAAATTATTTCTAAAAAAACGTAAAGAATTAAAAATAAGAATAGAAAGATTACATTATAATATATTTGCTGGAGTTAGTAAAAACTCAATAAATGCACAAAAAGATGAAATATCAAATTTAGAATCACAAATAGATAGTTTAGAATATATATATATATCAACAT